>NC_053402.1:2660002-2960002 GCF_016859285.1 Xiphias gladius
CTATTATTTATTAAATAGATAAATGTTGTCACATGTAAATCTTAAACCAATATACATGAAGTGTTTTCAGATACATAGACACAGTCTCTACAACACAGGTAGTCAGTATTTTCCTTAGTAGTTAGTTGTTTTAAAGCCTGGTGTAAAAGTCTGCTGAAACACACACCTAAAGCTGCTGCATTACTACAGCTCAAGCTGTTATATTTTCAAGAGCACATGTCAGTAACATAGATTTTTGAACTGCACACAGCTAAGCAGAAAATACACCAGCTTCATGTCAAAAAGAAACAAAAAAAAGTTAAATACAATACTATAATAGCATTTTAAATTATATTATCAGAAGTATGCAGACATATCCATGGTGTGTGTAATTTTATATTTATGAATTTTAACAATATGAAAGTCTATACGAAGTCCGGTTGAAGTAAAATAATGTGTGAGTGAACATGTGTGTGTGTGTGTGTGTGTGTGTGCTTGAACTTCTATCTTTGTGAGGATCAGTTTGAGATTTAGATCTTGGTAGTGAGGATTTTTTGGCTGGTTTTCACATCTTCAAAGGGCTGTTTGAGGGTTAAGACTTGGTTTAGGGTTCAGGATAGAATCTGGTTTTGGTTAGTGATACGGTGAGGTTTGGGGTTAGGCATTTACTTGTGAAGGTTAAGGTTAGGGTAAGGAGCTAGGGAATGCATTATGTCAGTGTGTGTCCTCACAAAGATAGAAGTACAAGTATGTGTGTGTGTCTGTGTGTGTGTGTGTGTGTGTGTGTGTGTGTGTGTGTGTGTGTGTGTGTGTTTGCATGTGTGTGTGTGAAATAAAATGACAGTGAGGCAGACCATGAATATCAACAGTGGTAATATTTAACATGTTCCTCGCTGTCATTTTAATAATTCTGATGCCAGACATTCTTTGAAATAATTGTGTGTGTGTGTGTGTGTGTGTGTGTGTGTGTGTGTGTGTGTGTGTGTGTGTGTGTGTGTGTGTGTTTGTGTAGATAAATGGTGGAAATAGGACAAAGAGCAAATGAAACGAATAAATACAATGAAGCAAAGAAAGTGAGAGAGGAGGAAAGTCGATATTTATACTCCCTCTCAGGATCTTTTCAGTAATTTAGATGCCAAACAAGCTTTTATTTTTATGGCATATGTAATTACATTATTATGTGTATCGTATGTGTGTGAATGTTGTGGAGCAGTGCAGACTAGAAAAAAACAAGCAGTAAAATGTGAGCTACACATAATCCAACACAGATATTAGAAAACACTAAACCAAACTCAATTATAAAAATAACATGAAAAAACAGTGTGAGGTTGTTATTAAGCTCCATGAAATATAAGACAGTTCAAATATGAAATGTATTCAATGATTAAGTTACATGAAACTTGTTTTATATTATACAGCTATAATATTACCGTATAAGATGCTGTAAAGTGGAATAGGAAAATAATTAGACTGAAGCAAAAAACACTCACACACAGTAGGCTGTAAATTATAAAGCCCTATGCACAGATGGGGTGTCTGTGTGCATGTGTGTGTGTGTTTGTGTGTGTGTTACTGATTTACAGCCTCTGACATGTCAGAAGAGAAGGAAATTGAAGTGAAGACCAGAAACCATCAATCCAATCACAGACACACTCACACAAACACATATATACACACAAACACACAGAGACACACACATGCAGCAGCTGTTGCTCTAATTAGCTCTGCCATGCTGAACACACTAATCACCATTACCTCGCTCTGTCTGCTAATTCACAGATCAATTTAATTTTATGGATTCTTTATTGGATTTATAATTCATAGAATATCCCACCTCTCTGCCCTGATTGACAGATTTAACCACCTGTTAGTGGTTTGCAAATTTCCATGGAGTTAATTATTATATTATATATATTATATGTATTATATTTTTTTCAGTTTTTTGTTGGGGAGGAACTGTTACTATGTCATCAAATTACTCATTTCGAATGTCAAATTTGTGTAGTTGGATTTAATAAATCCAAAAACTTAAAATTGAAATTTAAAGTTTTTCACAACAGAATTTGTTCAAGGTAGTCAGCCGAGTTACACTTCGTAAAGTTTGATAATTCAATGAGAAAAATCAGCAACAATCAAAAAAGCCTCCAAGCTGCATTTTTAGAGAAGCCAAATTTACAAATCCCAATTGTACGGCAAAATAAAAAACTAAACAAAAACAAAACAAAATACTTTGCCTAAGACTGAGCAGATTGGGTTACATGTGTTAAGACACACCTGCGGGGCTATATGTCATCCAGTGGCACTCGTTGATGTTTGGAATCCAGGGGAGGGTGGAGTCAGGCAGTCTGCAGGTTGGGCTCTGAAAGGTCAGGATAACTGTGGCCCCCGCATTACTTCTCCATTACACTCATTATCACGGAGAAGGTGTCATCTCTTATATTGTTTGGCTTTTTTAGACATTTTAATGTCCAGGCCTTGCTTTCTGACAAGTTGTACTTTGGTTGTATAATCGGTCCACACACAACAAACGCACACAAATTTAAAAACTGAGCGGCTAAATGTAAGTGTAATAAGTTTAATACAATGGTACAGTTAGCAATTTGGTGGGCTCTCTTTAAACATTTTATAACTTAGCTCTGAGTAAAGTTGGCGGCCCTTGTTATGTTTGCTTTACTGGCATCCTTTTAGCGGCCTGACTCTCAGCCTGTCACCAGAACGTCTCAGGGCTGCTGCTGCAATGGCCAGTAGCAGTCTTGATCTGAACAAAAAGACACTGTTTTAAGTTTGACTACCACACCTAGATTTGCCTATTCTGTCAGCACTATGTGCCGACCCTTCCATTCAAAACTCATTGGCACATTGCAGCAATGATTCATATTTGGTTACAAATGCCTTTTAACACCACTGCAGAAAAGGAAAAAAATTAAAAACAGAGTGAATGTGGTACTAGAGAGTACAGGTAAGAGGGTGAAATACACAAGTCCAGTTTGAAAAATCTTATCAAATGTCTGTCTACAAAGACAGTGTTTTCAGCTATGTTTTTCAGCTGTGTCAAGTGTGATGGAAGAGATTTGCTTCCATTTTAACCAATGCAACTGTTTACAGAGTTTACATGCACCTAGTTCCAAGCAGAAGCACGTTTTTGCGCTTATGTTTTTAAAAAAAAGAATGGTATGCATGCAATGGGAGGATGTCCAGATAAGAAAATAAAGATGGTGTTAAATTTATATATCACAAAAATGAGAAAGCTATTGAAAATCATAATATCTACCTTCAAATCATGCAAGTTGCTTGGCTTCAGCAGTGGATCACAAGGTTAAAAAAAAAAACGGAAAAAAAACCTGTGCAACATCAGTCAAACTTGCACTGAAAAACACATCTGGTGTAAACTGATTTAAACAAAAAAAGTCATAGCCTATTTGATTCCACAGATTGTAGCCATATGTGTATGTTGACTATGTGTTTTCATTTTGACTGAGGTACAACTCAAAAGTGCCAAATTGTATCTATCCGGTGAAAATGACAGAAAAACCAATAACAAATATCCGTTTGTATCTGTTTAGAACACATAAACTCTTAATGTAGAGTTGGGATACGTCTGAAATTACAATTTTCTTGATTCTCATTTAGAAGCTTTTTTATTCTATGTTTTTTATTGGTGGTGGTTACACGTATAATCCTCGCTCCGAAGCTCTTAAGATAAGCCTTGTTGTTTCAGAACTACAAACAAACACCTGCGTCGTTAGTGTGCAGTTATAATGTCCAGTTTCTCAAAGTTAGCACACCCTCCAGCCAATCAGGTCAGTGACAGGTGTGAATTCTGGTCTTCTGCATGCCCATCCACCATCCCAACCCCCTCACCATCTTTTTTTTTTTGCTCGCTTCAGTACACTACTTTTTGCACTAACACAGAATATTGACACTGGATGTAAACCGCTTAATTGTCCAATATGGATGTAATTCCAAGTGATACAGAGGTACAAATTAGAATCCTATGTCTCCAGTGACAAATATAGTGGGTAGGAAAGCCAAACTCCAGGCTTCAATCTGTGGGTAATGCTACAGACATTGAGAACATTTCAACTGGATCTAGAGCCATTCTAGGTTTGAACAGGGCCAAGCAGAGAGAATGAGTGAGGGAAAAAGCGAGAGAGTTGAAAAGTTCAGCTCACTCCCTGCAGGCAATAAGCAGCTGGTACTGACACATATTCTTTATCATATATTCATCGACTCTTTCTCTCTGTTTTCATTTTGTTCTGAGCTACTCTCATTTAGCTTCTCCCTCTCTTAATTCAACATTCTTACTTTTTTCATTTCTTTTTTCTATCTTTCATTCTAGCACACACACCCTCTTTTTCTTCCATCTGTGCAGCAGGCAGCAGATTAAAAGAAACTGGATCCCATCAAATACACATCACCTTCTCACTGCGTATGTTGTCATGTTCATGCATACTGTATGTTTTATAGGAAATACATATCCACGTGTATGTCTATGTATGTCTGTGTGTGTATGTGTGTGTGTGCTGCAGAGGGATGATGGCGTAGCAATCTGAGTCTGGTTCATCAGGAGGTCAAGCGCACACACTTACGCACACACACAGACACGCGCGCACACACACACGCACGCACACACACACACACACACAAACACATATATACACATACACAAACTGAGTGGCTGCAGAGAGAGATGGATGGCAGCCTTAGGCTCCCTGCTGCTTTGGTAGGGAAATATATGGGGCTGAGGTAGCCATGGTAACACAAATACACACACACACACACACACACACATACAGAAATACATATCCATGCATATGCACATGAATTCTGCTTTTCATATTAAGTCAAATGATTCATTTAAAATGGTTTAAGACCATGTATATAAATGCTCTCTCTCTCTCTCTCTTTCTCGCTCTCTCTCTCTCTCACACACACACACACACACACACACACACACACACACACACACACACAAAAAAACGTGTATACACACACACACATTTTTTCCACTATCCTCCTGGGGACCTATCATTGACATAATGCATTGCCTAGCCCCTTACCCTAAACGTAACCATCATGAATAAATGTCTAACCCCAACCCTAACCCTAACCCTAACATGGACCTAATTCTGACCTGTACCCTAAAACCAAGCCTAACCCTCAAAAAGCAGTCTCTACCTGTGTGGACCTCAGTTTTTGTCCCCATGGTAACACGAGGCCCCATGGGTTAAGGTACATTCAAACAAGTCCCATCCAGGATATAAGAACAACGAACATGCACACAGAATCAGTGTTTAAAGTATATTGATGGAGTTAGTGCAGGAGTTTGTCCTGCCAATATTTACACATCCCTATTCATCAGAGAGAGTGTGTGAATGTGTGTGGCTCTCTCTTTCTCTCTCTGTCTCTGTGTGTGTGTGTGTGTGTGTGTGTGTGTGTGTGTGTGTGTGTGTGTGTGTGTGTGTGTGTGTGTGTGTGTGTGTGTGTGTGTGTGTGTGTGTGTGTGTGAGGTTATCATCCGTTGAAACTAATTAGTTCCCATCTCCTGTCATTCCAAATCAGGCAGTGTGCACACTGGATAGTAATAACATCATGTGTTATTGTGCAGGATATTCCTCGCCGCCATTTAAGATGACTAATTGACGGTTATGGTGGTAATAGTGTTGTCTAAATGTGACCAGTCCCACAGTTGATAACAAAGTAACAATGATATCCTGAAAGTTACATGTAAAGTTCAGCAGCAATGAAGACACAGACTGTGAGGTTCATCTCCAGATTGCATCTGAGCTTTTGGTACAAAATAAAGTACTTAGTATCCACATTTCTCTGCCTGGATCTGTGACATTTCTGGGCAGCTCAGATACTCACACACTGAGAAAGAATCAGAACACAATGTAAAGTTCAAAAAGGCAAAGTCTTTTACTGGAAAGTCAAGCAGTCATACACAGGTAATTAGTCCGAATCAAAATGACAAATCACGCAGGGAGTAGACAAATCCAAAAAACAGAGAACAAAGCTAAGTCAGAAACCATAGAGACTAACACTAAGAGAAATGCCGGAAAGTGACGAACACACAAGGATGAACAAAGACAATCTGGCATGGCAACAGGGAAGCCAGGAGATTATATACAGTAAATGGAGTTGGCTGATAGCAAAACTAGGGGCAGGCGAGTGATTGGGAGCTAGTGTGGACTATCAAAAGAGCAGGAGAAACACAAGGACAAGAACTGAAATGTCAAGACACGTGAATACTTCAAAATAAAACAGGAAACACGACCGGCAATGATTAACGGGATGTTACATTGTCAGTCTCTATTTTGGTTCGTTTTGATGGCTTCCATACATAAATGTTCTTGTCGTGGATGTCTCAATCAGAGTCATTTAATAGTGAATATCTATACTGAACCCAATCCGATACTTATATTTTCCTTAATGATACAGCTGCCCAGTGCACACTCAATTAAGTTCAAGATAGAACTTAATTCATTCTAAAAGAATTTTTTGTGCAAAAGATGCTCAGTATACCCTACATAGTAAAAATAATTATATACATTGCATCAGAAATATGCAGTGTTGATTAAATATGCATCTGACACATTGAAATAATAGCTGTCGCTACTAAATTTGTGAAATTTTTTTTTTCACAAACTATTTGACCCAAATACTGAAGGTTCAGGTCCAAAATATTAGATTGATCAGCGTACGCTGTTGATATGATAAGAATAAAAGTTTAACAGGGAATGGGATACCTGAAACTGACCTGAAATGATCAGCTAGAGAGAAAATATATCACTCTGAATGAATGTTGCATAAGATTTTTTAGCGAATGCATGTAATTCGCCAGTCCGAGTGTCAGAACTCAGTCACTCACACCAGTGCATCAAACTAATTTTTTACATTCGCATGTTCTAATTTTCACTCATACTGAAGTGCCTGGCTGTTGTAAAGGTGAGCAGTGCTGCAACACTCACAGGCTGAAGTGACAAAACAAAGTAGTTCACGGTAAAAAAAAGGGCCAAATTTTGACTGGCTATCATTTAGCGAATACTAATTCCTTAGAATATGGCTGGATGGCCCCCAATAGTGATCCTTAGGATCTCTAGTTCTTTTGTTTTGTGGTGTTACATGGCCACACAAAATACATTCAAAGCTGGCAACACTGTACATTTCCACTGTACCTCTCACAGTTTTCTACTTTAAGCATCCTGTGAAACAATGTCGCCCATACATGTGATTAGGGGAAATGTGCTTGTGCATAAAGGAAACTGTGGTTTATCAGAACTTCGGGTTTTATATTTGCTGCTCTGCGGATCGGTTCTATTGATTATAATAACACTGTACTCACTCAGTTAATTGCTGAGACCACAGAACATGTTGACACTGCTAAAAAAAGGTCCAAAAAGACAAGGAACATGAGCTGTCAGACGAAGTTTATAAACAAGCCCTCAAGTAAGTTAAATTTATTTGGAGAAGTAGAAAAAGCAAACAGTAAAAGTATAATTCATGCTCTTCATTATAAATATGGACGGAAATTTTTAGCAATTTCCTCAACTGATAATTGGTCATGTTAACAATTAATAATCAATTAATCACTAAAAAATTTAAATAATGGTACACAAAGTCAATAACAGCATTTTTAAACCACTGTAGTAGTGTGGCCTATAATTGCTGCAAAATCCAAGTAAACTGGTGTTCCAAAGAAATTAGATCCTGCTGTCGTTCTTGTTGATTATGGTTTAACCTACAATTTTGAAACTACAGCGAGGGAAGTGATACTGGAGCTGATTCACAGGTATCTGAGTTTGCTGGATTATAGTCCTCTTCCCCAGCAGAAATCAAACATCGGCTTTAAAGTATGATTTTCCAGTCTGGGCCAATAAACAACGTTATGATACTAGTTAGCAGAACTTGACATATTAATCGTGTCATATTGCTAACCATTGGTTGGTGGATTGTGGCTGCCTATGATGTATGGTACCGGCATCCTCCTGCCCATCAGCAGCTGCGGTGTTGACAGCTTGCTGTCTGAAACAAACTTAATAGCTGTTTCTTTAAAATTGAATCAGTCATTACATCAATGCAAACATCTTGGGTGGGGCATTTTAAGAACAAACTGGTTGATTTAAAAAATTGGATTTTCTTCAGCTTGAGTTGATTGGCTTGTTCTGCCAGCAAAGTCTGAGCCATTGCACTGGAAGTCACACATTTCACATAATTGGCCTTTCGCAGGAACATTTCTGTATTCTTATCTTAAAACTCCCTTAATTTTTTCTTACTTTTTAGATGAAGCTTGCTTGTATGTTGTGAGGATTGTGCTGAGTCGGATGCAGCAAACTCTCTTAACTTCACAAACTTGTGGTGAATCACCCTTGTTATTCAACATGATTAATACCTCCTGTTCATGAGTAGGTGTGCATTCAAGAGATATGCACATTAACATAATAGTTGTCTCTAAACTGTTATATAGGACAAGCTGTTCAGCTCCGCAAAGTTTCATTCAAAAAATGAAACTCAAGAGTAAAAAGAATTTCACACTGCAATTGCTACAGAGCCTGCTCCCAGAAATCAGACAAAAAGGTTAAAAATTGAGCAGTGTCAGTGGACATATCAGGGGAGCTGAGACAATTAGAAAATATTAATAGTAGGCTACAGTTGCCATCAACGTGTCATCAGAGCAGCATTGTCAAAAGAGGGAATGATTTAATGTGAACTTAGTTACTAAAAAAATACCTTTCTAAATGTAGTGAAGAGAGAATTTGAAGTTCGAGACGATTGGTAAATGTGATAAGTTCTCTTAAATAACTTGTATCTGCCATTTAACAACAGAGCAGTTCGTATAAATGGTTCTTGCATGAGGTCCACTGTTTGTATTTTCAGACACCAGAAGTTCATTGATGGCTACTATCTTTGCTGCAGATGTCCTGGCATAGCAGAAAGTGACAATATATGGAGAGGTTTAGATTAGTGCTGTAATTTCGTTACTTATCAATGTGAAAAGTGCTAGTGAAAGAGAGAGAAAGTGTGTGTGCTCTCTCTCTCTCTCTGCTAGCTCTCAGCCTGCAGTTTGTCTGTCATTACCAAATAGACCACACACACACACATACACACACACACACACACACACACACACACACACACACACACACACACACACACACACACACATTGCAACAAACTGCAGCATATCTATCGAGACTGAGGAAATGTGTATGGATATCCAACAGTATAACCTCCCCGACCCTCAACACGGTGACCAATAGGGTCAGCCGGACAAGGGTCAACCAGAGGTCAGCAGACTGATCTCTCTCTTCCTCTCCATTTTCCTCTCTTTTCTCTGGCTCTCTCTCTCTCTCTGTATCCCTTTTACTTTGTCTGTCTCTCAGTCTCTCTTAATATCCTTTCTCTTGCACACACTCACACACACTGACCCAGTGAAGTGGTCAAAGTTCACTCTGACACATGAGCCATCTCTCACTCTTTCAACTGAACGAGCTTTTATATCCATGTACATCTTTCTTTAGACAGTCTAGTAGGCAGAATAGATAAGAACGGAATGTTGGTGTAGTATTGCGGTGTGTGTTGTGTTGGTATATGTGTTGGTTCATGCTGCATAACTGTTTTGTTGGCAACATAACCCTTATTTGCGCCTCTCATTTATTACCATTACATTTGAGCCACAGAGCCAAGCATTTTAAGAAATTTTACTTTTAAGAAAAATATTACCACCATTATCATTGAAAATTCTGAAGATGGTTTGAAGAAGAACTACACCCTATTTTTGTTTTTGTTTTTTTGTTTTTGTTGTTGTTTGTTTATGATGTTGATACAGGCCATTTCTCCAACAAATTGTTTGTAAAAACGTCTTTTTCTGACTAATGCAGCTACCTTCTGTCTGCTTTGATATAAAAGTTTAGTTCAGCTTAATCCTCTAGCCCTTCCTTAACTATGACATAATAGAAAAGATTCCAAGATTTATTTCATGTGATGACCCCAACAGTTGTGGCACCAAGTACAACTGTGCAACGTAGGTTCACCCTGTCTTTTCCAAACTTCTTTCATGTGCACTGAAACCTAACTTTTGTTAATGTTCAGCATAATTATAGTTTATAGTCCTCAGTGTATATATTATTCTAAGTGTTTCAAAGATCAGAATATTATTATTCAGAGCAACAACCTACCACAAACACCAGGGAAAGCTGTGCATTTGGAGTGGACTATAAAACAGGTTGCGCTTATCCAGCAGAACCCAGCAGCCGGGAACATGGTGGTGGGTAGAGCTATGAGAGCTGACATGCCAGGTAAGGTGGTAATAGTAGGCCCTAGCCAAAAATAGCACTTTGAAAGAGAAACATTTTTCTGTATTGTGCATCAGATGTTGTAGCTACATTTAAATAGCTTGATTGTAACCTTAACAGCTCACTTTCCAGTCAACAGTATCTTTGACTTCTACTTGCAATTACAAGTCCCTTAATACTATGCTATCTTATCTTTCATCTTATTATTTTATTCTTTTTTAGTTTTGAGTCTCTCACCTATTCTGCTCCAGACCACTGTGAAGCCCTCTGCAGCATCCTGACCACTGCGCTGCCCTCTCTACCATCCTTACCACCAAGTTTCTGTACTTTCCTGGACATTTTGAATTTATACTTTTTGTACTTTACTATTTCATGTCTGTTCTTTATGTTTGTCAGTCCTAATTTATAATGCTGATCACTCAAGCCAACATAATCGTAAAAGCAACCTATTTACTGTTACTGCAAGACGGGTACAGCAAGAGATGACTTACTTCCTGTACACACTAAAGAAAGGTATTTGTCATTGACATGTAATAACATGAATGGATATTTTACCACCAATCAGCCACAACATTAAAACCGGTAACTGATTTTAATGTTCTGGCTGGTCGTCGAAGTTGAATGCAATATGTTTTCCACTAAAAGTCAAGAAGTGGCAAAAAGCCCCTGTACACCCTTCCTTCCTCTCTTATAATAATAATAATCACCCTGACATGCTGAGCCAGGTACTCCTAGGACAAAGGGGCTCAGTGCCAACAGGTTGTAAACTTATACACTCCGCACCCCCTTCTTTTCACCTGCAAAGTAACTGAAAAATAGTCTTTTTCAAAGTTAATGGTAGATCTGTCAGTTATACACTGTGATTGTATATAAAAGAATGTTGGATTACAAAAGCTAGTACAAGTACAGAGACAAGTTAGTGTGGCAGAATGCTTATTGTTCTTATTATCATGGCTTATTGCTAGCTGTGGACTTGAAGTTAGGATGGGTGAATACTTTTATTTTACCAAGGATGATATTGGACAGACAAGAAAGCTGTATGCCATTACCATGGCCACTTCCCTGCAGCACAAATTTTCCCTGGGCCAGAGGTTGGAAAAATGACGAAAAATAAACCTGTGAAATAGCAATGGTATTAAAGCCATGGGGTTGGCTCACATGGTAGTGACCATAAAATAGAAAACCCATGTACAAAGCAATGTACAAATCAATCCACAGCAACAGGTGTATAATAAAACCATGTGAGAAAGATGTATATACTTTTTTAGAAATTATGTCAGAGATATGTAGATTCACCTCTATAATAATAATTCATGTTTATGGCATTGTTAGATTCCTTTTTATTGAAAATAGCTACATTCAGTCTGCAACATGTTTTATTATAATACAATCCAATTTAACAATACCTTAAACTATAGTGCAAAATTACATTACACTGGGTTTTATAATATTGTAATAATAATCTTGGAGGTCCAGGAGATGCAAACCTGGCCAGCGGTTCAAACTGGTAAGGCTCGCCTCCTCTGTGATCTCCCGAATCATTATCATCAGAAGAGGGTGTGACGATTCGTCTCTGAGCTCTCTTGTTCCCTCCTGTACTGTCATCTGTCATTCTCCATCTGCCCACCAGATGTCCCAGGACTTTTTTCCTATCTCCATATCTACTTGCTCACCTATTTTCCTTATTCTCTATCACCTGAGCTTACCTGCCAACTTTAATACCTGTTCCCAGTTTCTCATTATCCAATCCAGTAGCCTACCTACACCAGCCCTATTTCCCCAGTCAGTTGTCAGATAATCTGTTTATGTCTTAATAAATATCCCTATTTGCCTGCGAGTAGTTACCTATTGTCTGTACCTGCTTGCCTGCCTGCCTGCCTGTCTGCCTACCGGCTTGTCCATCCGTCTGTCTGTAAGCCTGATCCTTATCATTCAATCTATTAAAGTTCCTTCACTGAACCTGCCTACCTGTGTGTCTGTGTTTGGATCCTCCTTGCCTGTGTTGCTACCACCAGCAACCTTAACAGAGGGGACTACAGTGGAGATAGGACCTCCACCTCATATGATCCTTCTGTGGCAAAAGTGGCCTGAGAGTCGTCACTCTCCATGCTAGCTAAAAAAAGACTAATTCACTGGAGATGTTCTGACGTGTCAATCTGGTTCTGCCATTTGTAATTCCAATATCCTCAGAAACACTTCCAAACAACTGGATGAAAAAACAATTCGGTCTGATGCACAATAAGGTGTGTTTAGACAGAAAGTAACTGTTTGTTTTAATTGGTCCAAAGAGTCAGTGTACCATCTGTAGCTAGCAATGAACGCTCTGCCTGCTGTACTGTTGTCTGTGGGAGTGTGCCTGTGTGTGTTTGTGTGTCAGCTCATCCTCTGACTGAACTCAGAACTCGCCACAAAATCCAATTATCTCTGTCATTTCCCTCGAGTCTCTCTGTGGACCAGGTTTGCACTATTCAGCTTTCACTCAACCCTGACCAGTCTCCCTGTCCCTGCTGCTGGAAAGCCCTCCCATAACATGATGCTGCAACCACCACACTTCACTGTTGGGATGGTACTGGGCAGGTGATGAGCGGTGCCTGATTTCCTCCAGACATGATGCTTAGAATTGAGGCCAAACAAATCAATCTTGGTTTTATCAGACCAGATAATCATGTTTCTCACAGTATGAGAGTCATTTAGGTGCTATTTTGCAAACTCCAAGTGGGCTTTCATGTGTCTTTCACTGAGGAGAGGCTTCCATCTGGCCACACTTCTTCTGGAAGTTCCTCTCATCTCCACACAGGATCTCTGGAGCTCAGACAGAGTGAACATTGGGTTCTTGGTCACCTCTCTTACAAAACATCTCAAAGATGATCAGGACAAATGGGAGGCACCTGAGCTAAATTTCAAGTGTCATAGCAAAGGGTATGAACACTTATGTCAATGTGATATTTCAGTTTTTCCTTTTAAATACATTTTCAAACAGAAAATTCTAAAATTCTGTTTTCACTTTGTCGTTATGGGGTATTGAGTGATAATTGATGAAGGAAAAAATTAATGTCAACAACTTTAGCATGAGGCTGCATCATAACAAAATGTGAAAAAAGTGACTGAATACTTTCTGAAAGCATTGTATACATTTATGAAGCAGATTCATAAAGCACTAAAATTAGGCTCAAGCTGAAACATTTTGAACTCACTTGGACGTGTCTTCACATCAACACCAACCCTGGGGAATTTCTGTTGATTACATTCTGCCTGAACACACACACACAAGATGTATTCTTTCTTTATCCTAAACCAAAGTACAGAACAAACAGCAACAGGAACAGACATATAAACACCACACAGTCTTAACAGTAAAAGTGAGCTCACATTAGCAACAACAACTTGGATGCAAACAAGGCCCAGTTTACTTTGTCCTCATGTGGAAAACTTGATATGTTGATGGAATTCAGGCAAATGGGGTTGCTGTCCGATGATCACTGATGCTGCTGTACAGCAAGTAGACTACGACGATAATATCTGTGGTCAACTCCCTGGGCAGATAGTATGGTCGGCACTTCACGATTGTGAGCTCTACCAGCAGAGAACAGGCTTTGGACAAAACCCCAGCATTCATGCACCTTTAGCACAGAAATATTTGGTTCGCGAGAGATCATTGCATCTGCATGTGCCACCATGGCAACCGGCGGTTTTTGGTTGAGAACTTGAGAAATCACTTACCTCTTTTTAAAATGTAATTTTATTTATTTTGTGAAGCATACAGAATTTTTTTTATCCAAATGGTTAAGGAAATACCTTCAGAACAGTGGCAAGTTTTGTTAAACAACCCCCTGGGTTTTCCAGAGATCACTGGGTATTTATTTTTAGGAAAACAGGATAATCAGCTCTTTGACATGAATGTAATAGCAATAGAGACAAAAACTGGGGCTAGTTTTTTTTTGTCAACAGTGCTTGACATATGAAGAAAGATTAATGGGCTATCAACCTTACTTTTTAACCTTCTTTTGACAATTTTTTATGTACTTCATCACCATGGTAAATGATCTCCTCTCAAAAAGGTTATGCATTAGACCTCATTGTAAAAATGGTCTGCCAACACTATGGAATCCTGATATGGACAAAACATTGCAATCAGAAGGCACTAACAAAGTGAAAATTACATTGTCAGTTAACCAATATTTTTGCTGGACAACTACATTGGATTGTGTTATACTGTTCAGGTGCTCCCTTGTGACAAACCAATCTGGTAGCAACTGGCAGATACTAACTCTAAGAGTTTAACTTCCAGAAATAATTATATCCTACACTATAGAGACATCACTGTCACTGGCCAATTACCAAAAGGTTTGCTAAGTCTGTTCTTACCAGGGTCTTGTCTTGCCCCTCTAGCAGGCTATCATATGTCTGAAAAGTTGATTTACAAGTGGGCATTATTTTGATAAATTTACCATATGCTCAAAATATAAGTGGTTAAATTCTAAATCACATCTCAGAGCAAAATTTGGTGACACTAATAACTGTGGTTCAAAAATTAAAATAGATAATGATTTAGCAAATGAGCTCCATTGCTGCTGGTTGATGTAAAATGCATGCTGGGATACTTGCCTCAAGTTCGCACACAAGTCCGCTCCCAGAGCATTCTTGATAAAATGTGCTGAGAAAGAACACTTCTAGGAATTTGGACCATACTTTGCCGAATGTGGACAGTATTTGGGTCATGACTATTGACATTTAAAAAAAAACACAAGCATGAAAAAGAATGCACATTGAGAGATACGTCTTATCTCATACAAAACAAACTGTTCTTGAACTGTTGATGTAACATATAATTGGGATTCTGTTGTAAACTCTGCCATTTCCATGTAGATTCATAGCTGCATTGAAAAATCCAGAGAAGACATAGAGTTGATCACTCTACCTATATGGCCGTTTATTATGGATAAACCATGTTAGTATTAGTCGAACTTTATAACTCAGGCCCTTGGTGCTGATGCTGCTTTAATGTTGCAATGGTGTTATTTTGGCAAAGCTTTTCATTACACATAAACTTTAAAGAATAGACCAATTTATTTACAACACTAAAGTAATAGCAGTTGGTTACAGATGGTAAATGTGAGTTTGTGCATGTGTTGTCATTAAAATCTTCCAAGTCTTTTGGGCTAAACTGTTATGCACCATTAAGCTCACTTGCCAACTTGCTCTTGATATTAGCAATAATTCGCCCATAAATACAATCCTATTCAAACTAAGAGATAGACGTACCAATACTTATGGAATCCTATAGGGTACTATATTAAAATGATAATGTAAACTTGAAAATGAAAATGTAATTCCACAATAGCATTACAATTTTACACATTTGTATGTGTTATTTGAGTAAAATGAAAGTGCATAATCCAATCTGCATTTTATTTTCACATACTCATATGTACGTTGTATGACCATATTGAAATGAAAATGGAAAAGCTGTTTGACATTTAATTTTCAGTCGTACTCTGCTGTAGTGAACAGTGAATAATATTCAAATGTTAATTCAAATTTGAAAATTAAAATGCAATATAAACAATGTAGCCTGATTTTCCATTTATGCAAGCAATATTCAAGTCACAACTTAATACAATTTTCGAACAATTTGAAAATGAAAATGAAAACGGCATTTGACATTTCATTTTCAAAGGCTTCACCAGCTGTACAGGGGACAATATTCAATTGCAATAAGCATACAGGGCCCCCAGTCTATTAATTTACATTTACATGTCACCAATCTCTTTTATAGGGGACTATATTAAAATGATAATGTAAACTCCAAAATGAAAATGTAATTCCGCAATAGCATTATAATTTTTTCATATATGGCCGTTTTATTTGTTGTAAATAATGGATCCACTATCACACCTCCTGGTTCTATGATGCCAGCATTAAACATAAAGCTTTACTAGTCACTTGACAAACAGGGCAAATTTACTTGGCATATGGCAGATGATTATCAATATATACTATATGTACATATGTATATATGTATACTGTATTGATAATCAGATCTGTGTTTGAAGTGTCAGTATCTTCATCTTGATTTTCCTGGGCATTTATTTAACTTATCTTAACGCTTTTTAGCCACGCTAAAGTCTGGTGTGGCTGTAGAGATGGCAATGCCAGTTAATCCCAGATTAATTACTCAATCCTCTGACTAGCGCCATCATCAGGCCAAATGCCTGCTATACTGATGACATTCCCATCACTCTTAGCTGTAATGTGTGTATGTACAGAAGTTAGTCTTTTCCTGAGTTGTTACACTCATATCAGGATTAACACAGTTGGGAATCCTTGTGTATGTATCCTGTTGCCTTCAAGTAACCAAACTGCAAGCATTTGTTTAGGATATGGGAGCACAACAACTTACGCCTGGCAGACACTCTTCGTCTTTATTAATCTTGTACGTTGTATTAAGTATCACCGCACCATTTAATCTTTCTTTCTGCATTGTCAGAATCTACAATCCTTTATACTCACAATGTGCACGATGTGGAGCTCAAATTGAACATTAGAACAGACCCCCGATTGGTTTTGTCAATTGACAATGGACAAACAAGACTACCATGTCCTCAATGTTGACAAAAAAGAGACAAGGGCAGTGATACATTGTGGACAACTATGAACAGGACGTAAGAAGAAAGAAAGAATAATACGGAGCTGCAGATGTCGGGCAGATGCAGATCTGATCTGCCTGTTGTGCAGAATAGTTTTATTTTCAAGGAGTCTTTAAATAATTTAAGTGTTGATTTTGACACAGGGTCCATGTATAACAGGGCCTCAAAATCAACTAATAAAGTAGGTTATTAGTTAGTTATTAGTAGGTTATCATTTTAGTTATTATTGTAGTTAAGTGCTGCATATTCATAATCAAATTTGCCATTAACTAAATGACCACAAACCCAAAATACACCACTAAAAGATTTTGGGGGCCCTGGGAGTCTGGGGATAAGTAGCGTGTTTGCAACTTCTGTCTCATTCAGTTCATGGGCACAAGAGATAGATGTTTGGCAACACTCCTTTATTTCAACATTGCAAAAGCAATCAAAGATGTGAAATTTTTCTCTTAGCTTACAATTGACTCATATTTTGAGATTTTAGGTGTGCTGATGTGTCAATTTCACAATTGCCAGTTGAGCTTCAGAACATTAAGTGAGCTATGTTGAACCTTGAATGATTTTGAGCACTATAGCAAAATCAGGGATTGTAACGACGGTATTGTTTTTCATCTAACAGAAAGGGAACGGGGGATATGTCTCTTCTAATTTTAGCCACTCCTCAGCAGTTTTGCTGATTATCACAACAACACATGGTCAATCATGTGGCTTTGACCCTCTTAAGCTGCTGCAGTGGAGGTGCTCGGTGGCCACCAGAGGTGAACGGCTATGTGGAAAATGTGTGGAATGTGTGGAAATGTATGAATGTGAATTAGTGTTCCGCATAATCAACCTCCTCTGTGTCAGCAGACACATTAAAAAATGAAAAAGACTTTGCTCCTTTTCTTCACCTGTAACAGATCACAAATGTCAGCACCTCATGTTCCCAAAGTTTGTCACTGAGTACCTCATGTAGACAGAGCCTGTTACTGTGAGAGTGTAGCCAGCAGCTGCACAAGAAGTCAAAGCAAATCTGTTTCCTCAGCAGTACAAAGCTTGCTGGATGTTTGAAGTGAAGAGTCAAATCAGCAGGCAGCATGTTTGCATCTACCACCCATTGTCCAGTTGGCATGGCACTAAGCTAACAGACAATACAGAGTTTACTGCAGTGAGAGAGACTGTGTGCGTGTGTGTGTGTGTGTGTGTGTGTGTGTGTGTGTGTGTGTGTGTGTGTGAGTTGGAGGGTGTAGCCAGTACCTCACTGTGTTTAAGGAAAACAGTTTCATGTATAAAGGCAGGAATTCAGATACACATACGCAGAAGTGTACAAAAGAAAACATGTTTCATATGAATACAACTGCATGTAAACATGTAGCAGTCTTTATGGGGTCACTCAATTCCTGGTGACCAAAACCTGACGTGGGGCCCAACTCAGACTGGGTCAAGTATAATTGGGTGTGGTTGGTAACCTGTTCTATTTTCTCATGTCTCAGGTCTCTGTTTCAATATGTCAAATACCCAAGTGGATCTGAGCAGACTCTGACTCTCTAGCCTCATAATTAATGGTGCATCATGCTTCAGCCAGTATTATCTCTCTATTTAGGTTGAGGGCAGGTCTGATTGTCCTCAGGTCTCTTTTTGGGTTCTTTTCATGGGCTTGTTTCAGATCAGGTATTACACTGTAATATACAGTGATCTACTCTAGCCTATAAAAATATGTTCTGCACATACATACACATGCACATAAGAAGACACACAAACATTTCTGTATTATTTAACACAAGGCCAAAATTGTCAAACGTCCAGGAATTATTCACTGATTAATGGATTAGCATAAAGGTGTCTCCTGTGGCTGTTTCCCATTTTGTCAAGGTAGCAGTTTGGCAATACTGCTTAACAGGGAAAAATTTGAACGCTGATAACTTGCACATAATATCTGTTATTTTAAAGCATTTGGCTTAGCTTAGGGCACTTAGCTACAGTGAAGCCGATAGTGTAGCTTTGGAGCCTATGCACTGCCTAATGTGCACCTCAACAAAAAAGTAACTACATATCTGGACCCCAGTGGTTACAGCTGTGATTGGTCAGTTTGGTCTGCTTGTGTTTTGTCCAAAAAGTTTTTGATGCAGGTAGAGACAGAGTGAAGACAACGTTAAGTGGTCTTCGGCATTTAAGTAACACACATCTGACAAAGTCATTCGCACTTCAGACCTTCAGCAGTGACTCTGCAGTGAGCGCCGCTGTGTAGCACTGTGAATGAATGACAGCAAACGCTGCAATTACATGAGCATACTGAGTAGTCATCTACTCAGTAATGAAACAAGGGGAAATAGAAACTACCAGGATGTAACTCTGTTTATAAAATGTGCAGCCCACTGTGGGGAATATTATCAAAGCAGGATATGTTCTGATCATGTACAATGTATCCGTCTGTTGTTGTGGTGCCATCAACATGTGAACGCTGAACTTTGAATTAAAACCTACACCTGCATCACTGATACCCACAGTGGGATTCTCATTAACCCCCCGTGTCGAGCATAAATCCAGTTTATGTTATCAGTATTGTACGGGCACCCCTGTTTTCATGGTTTTTTTCTCTCTGTGTCTTCAACACAGTGTTTATTATACTGCTAAGTTTGGCAAGACTGCCCAGAATTAAGGGCAAGGTAAGACTGTAACATTTTGCCACTGGCTGCTTCATATGCTCAGTCTGTACCCGTGTCAACCCACAGTAATCAGTCCGGGAATGGTGCGGGCCACCAGGATCTCTCGAACCCCCTGATTACCATTCCGTCACTGATTGCTGCCATTGAATACTATTTCTACTTTCAGGTTTCCTGACAACTCAACATCCAAACCAAGGCTGTTGGAAATGTTAGTTATAGACCTATTGGAAAAATATGACAGTTTCTACTGAAATTTCTACTGAAATTATTCTACCTTTTGAAACGGATGGACTGGCATCCATGTTTCCAGAGGTCACATTAAACCAAGAGTAAGAACAAAATAAACCCATAGAGAATGTGAGCTGATGAAAACACTGGAGAGGAACTGCTGTGATAACTGTGACGTGTCTGACTTCTGACCGGAAACATCACCTTCTTCCCCAACTTTCTTTCTTTCTTTATTTCTTTCTGTTTCTTTCACTCTTCTTCTAGTCTCCATTTTAAATATCAAGTATTTTGTCTTTCCAGGGAACATGACCAACAAGGGATCAGAGGAGGATAGGTAAACCTTATTGGGATTTCTTGTCATCTGAACAATATTTTCATTGTATGCAGGATGGAAGAAGAGAAGGAGGAGAAACAGAAGGAAAGGAGGAAGAGGAGGCAAAGGAGAAGATGAAGATGAAGACAGAGGAGAGGGAGGAGGAATGAAGCATACACGGTCAGGTCAAACGCTGCATTTTCGGGTGAAACTAAGTTCACATTTCCATATAGCTCAGTGTGGGTGTGTGTGTGTGTGTGTGTGTGTGTTGTCTCCACTGGTGCGGGTGACACGAAATTTGTAACCAAGCTGCGCCAACAGATGGAGCTTCTATTGTGGCAGCATATACACAACCAAACACACACCCACACAAACACACACACATACACTCACACATTATGTGAATAAAGTACACAAGCACCAAGACTGGCAACCTCCTGGGGTTATACAGCCACACACACTCACAAACATCAAAACATCAATCTCCAGCAAGGCCTCTGCAAGCATGGGCTCATACATACAGTATGCATACTGCATGTGCACTCACACACACACGCACATACGCACACAAATTGTTTCCTACCAGTTAACTACCTGATAACACACTAGTGTGGTGTGTGTGTGTGTGTGTGTGTGTGAATGTGTGTGTGAATGTGTGTGTGTGTGTGTGTGTGTGTGTGTGTGTGTGTGTGTGTGTGTGTGTGTGTGTGAACAGAAATTGAACCCTTGAACTGTGTTTAACCCTCTCTCTCTCTCTCTGTTGTTCTGTCTATCCTTCATCTGGCTTTTATTGTTGCTTTCCTTCTTCCTCTCTCTCTCTTCCTGTTTCTGACACCTTCATTTGTTTTCATCTTTTCTTTTCCTTTCTCTCTCTCTCTCTCTCTCTCTCTCCCTCTCTCAGTGGGAGATAAAGAGATAAACTGGTTGCAGGTGCTTTGAGATCAGAGCTACATTTAGTGGGTTCACTGCAGTATGTGTGTGTGCAAGGTTATCGCAAAATAGAGGTTAATACATAAACATACACGTGCACACATTCAGATTTTTTTGATTTTTTGCAGGTCATTCTGGAATAGACTGAATAATACATATTAAATTGAAATATTAATGTAAAGCTTTTTTGGTGGTAGAATAATGTTTATGAACTGTTTCATTTCAGTTATTTATTTAATTTATTTTCATTATTATTCAATTATTATTATTTCAATATTCTCTGGTCTGATGAGAGAAAAATGTAACTCTTTGGGCAGAGCTCCAAACACTTTGTCTGGCGAACACCAGGCACTGCTCATCACCTGGCACCGATCCTATGGTAACGGCAGCATCATGCAATGGGGGTGCTTTTCAGCTGCAGGGACAAGGAGACTGGTCGGAGTGCTCCAGAGTGCGACTTTAGACTGGGGCGACCGTTCACCTTTCAGCACGACAGTGACACGAAGCAACAACCAAGACAACGTTGGACTGACTTCGGGACAAGTCTCTGACTGTCCTTGAGTGGCCCAGCCAAAGCCCAGACCCCATAGAACATCTTTGGACAGACCTGAAGATGGCAGTTCGAAGATGCTTCCCATCTGGAAGAGTTTGAAATGATTTTCCAGGAAGAATGGAATAAAATAGTAGTACTAATGATGCACAAACAATACTTAAAATTATATAATAATTACATTATTATTTTAAAGGTGACTGTTTTACAGTACCCAATAAAAATAACTGTCTTAAAAAATTAAATTCTCACTAACAGAACTAAATGAAAGACATTTCATTTTTACCATAATTTCATTATCATTGATTTACTGATGATCTTCATTCTGGTTTTATTACAGCTGCAGTTTGTAACAAATATACAGTAATAATATTAAAAAATACACAACAAATGCAAAATAATAAATATACATAGTTATGTATCTATGTATATATATATATAATATATATATATATAATCATGGTTCTGTAATTTTTTCCAAATCAGTTTTTAACACAAAAATCCATTTAACTAAATAAAGATTTACATCGATAATATATGTTTAAACAAGAAATATAATTATCTAAGTGGGCCTTTATCTGAAACCATTATATATATGAGTATTTAAGTTGTCCAAATGAAAATCAAAATGAAATAATAATTAATTAATAATTTCATATTCGTATTTCATATTCCTGTTCTTCATGTTTTTATAATCTAAATAGAGTTGTATTTGTTGCTGTCATTCCTCTTCATTATTTTACTATTATTTCACCCTTCAATTCTTCTTCTTCTTCTTTTTCTCATTATTATTATTTTTATTATTATCATCATTATCATCATCAACAAATAATTGTTGTAATTGCTTATTTTGACTTACTAATTGTGTGGAAAATATGTTTTCTATTGACAATATTATCATTCCTATATAACATTCATAATCATAATCACCATCATAATCATAATCATTGTCATCACTGAAAAAATAAAACTTGAATTAATGTCAGTAATAATACCAGTATTAAATAACACTTGCACAAGAATTATGTATGTGCTGATATCATGGTCAGTCATTATATTTGTGCCTTACTATTCATAATAGTTTTAGCATAAATAATTATTACTATTGTAATTATTATCATTGGTACAATGAACTATTTTCTATTTATTCTCTAAATAGTTTTTTTAAGAAAAAAATCAGACCAAGAACATTATCTGTAAAATTTTTTTCGTGTATTTTCTTTCAATCCATGACATTTTACACATCCATTAAAATATTCCTTATCCAGTTTAGCCCTGAAAAAAGTAATCTTTTCTTTTTATCATTTCTGCCATGAAGTTCATCATTTAGCGAGTAATTTCTGATTCATCCTTTGTATATTACACATTATTTTATGTATTTCTAACATTTCTTCTTTTTCTGATGCTTTTTGGCCATAGTTGTAATCTTATAAAATCAACTCATCATTTTATCCTTGTCTCAGCTCAAAATAGCTTGTGGAACACAACTTTGTCTCTCCAAATCACTGAAATCATATATATATATATATATATATATATATATATATATATATATATATATATTTATAAATATATATTCATCAGTTCTGCAGCAGCATTTCAACATTGCTCTGTTACATTGCATCGCTTCTCATTCTGCATCTGATATCTGTGTGTGTGTGTGTGTGTGTGTGTCTGCGGGCCTTTTGGGAAGTCAGTGGCAGAGAATTGTTTATTCCTTTTTTTGGCAATAAACACACACACTCACACGCACACACACACAGTGAACGTGCTATGAACTCCTGAACTGAACTTGAACCTGCGACTGGGTCATCAAGAGGGCAACAGGGGTCTCACACAGACACACACAGTATGTATCCCCACATCATGAGATTGTGTATTGTGTTGTTATGTGCATCTGTTCATGTAACACCTTGTTACAATTATTACAATTATTATAAAAACACACGTTCACTCTCCTGAGTGTTAGTGTGAAAATTCTATTCCACATTTTTTCCACAAATGGGACCAGGGCCATAGCTACCACTGAAGTCACGTCCTCTGTATTGTACTGAGAATTTGGGGGTTTAACACAACCTGAGAGTTTACATTCCTAAAATATATGCAAAAATAACACATGGTATTTCTAAGGCTGATTCTGGAAGTATTTGGAGTTCAGTATCTTTAAATTTGAATCTTTTGCAGAGTGAAGGCATATTTGAAACAGCAGTTAGATCATCATAGTGAGATAAATTTACCGAATAAATAGTGTGAATGAACAATTAAAGGAGTAAATGAAATGTACTCCTTTAACTGATAAAATAACAGATAAAATAACAATGGACTACAAACTCCAATATTTCTAAAAAAAAAATTAGAAAATGAGTGTTATTCTCCACAATTGTAGGATGCATCACATTAATATTATATTGGCCTGCATTAGACTGTGCAGTATGCACCATTTCTGATACTTTTTTTCCCCCCATTTTTATGAGAATCTGTAACCTTTGTTCTGTTCTATTCTGCTTCAATTCCTAAATTTCCTTATTTTTTAAATTTTTCTTTCAGCCTTTTTTTCTTTCTCACACACACGCACCTCCCTGCATGTGCAAACACACCCATACCAACCCTGTCACATAAAGAGTACATTTCTATACAACTAAACTACAACAGCAAATACATTTTTTAGGAAATGCCATTGCAGCTAGATTACATTTTTTATTAACATTACGAGGATACTGCATGTCGTCAATATACACATTTGGCAAGTCACAAATATGTTGCTACTGAACGTATCAGTAAAATGTTCACAGACAGTGTATTTGTTTTCCATCAAAATATCTAATCTTGCAGTACAATATCCACTTGTAGTGACTTCTTTATTATTAAACTTTTTTATGGTTATGATTGACACTAACAGGACTTGGTTAAAGTTAGAGAAAGACTGTGGTCTGGTTTAATTCAAAAAAAGTTCAGAAACAACTTGTTTATTCATATTTAACCAAAATCACTTTCTGTGCATAAACCTAACCACAGACGGGACTGTGGATGCAAACCCTGGTCTCTGGTGTGACAGTTCTAGACTTTGTTCTATGCCTGCCATCCACCCCAACCACCTCCTAGAGAGTCCATTGACGTTAATAAATGTAGTGCTTCATTCATTCAAAAAAATAAATAATAATAATGTTGCCTCTGAACATAATCCAGCCAGCAATAATGTTTCCTACAAAATATATTTGCTTTTGCAGTTTAGTTGTAGAGAAATGCAATTTCTTGGAGACAGTCTCTCACACACACAGTCATACACACGCCGTTCATTTGTCTCTCTGGTCTAAAAAGGAAGTAATCGGTCATTGGCAGAGGGGAAGAGACGGTGAACTCCCCCCGAACTCTGACCCCGTGACATTTGAGAAGTGAGGAGAGGAGAGGAAAGGAGAAGGCACAGGAGGAGGTGAAGGTATGATAGACAAAGAATGTGGAAGAAAAACCGGACAGGAGACAAAAGGAGAGAGGAGATGAGAGGAGAGGAGAGAAGAGTTGAGCAGGTAATGAGAAGAGGAGATAGGAAGAAAGAATGGATGAAGGAAAAGGAGGAAAAGGAGGAAAAGAGTATGGACTGGAGGAGGACAGCGGCAAAGGTAACAGGTAATGACAAGACCTATTTACTTGGACGGTGAGCAACACAGCAGAGAAAAAGAAAAAAGAGAGCAAAGAGGAGGAGAAGGACGATAAAGAAGGTGTCGGTCATGCAGACCAGACACCAGGGGGCAGTGTTGGGACAAGCTAGAGGGCACTGAGGGAAGTGAGAAGGTGGGGGTGGGGGATGGGGGGGGGCGAATCCCCTTCCCCCTCCTTCTTCTGAATGATGTAAGTCAGAAATTACAGGAAAAAAAGCACTGCACGATCCCATTGGTCGGTTCATTTGGCGTTCATGTGGCGACAGGTTGGTGAAGGGAGGGACATTGCGTGATTATGTCGTCGTGACACGCACACATCCATACATAGCAATACCATGGCGACACCTAATCCTATCTAAAAGACACCGCCCTGTTGGCTAATACATCAAACACACACACACACACACACACATTTATGTATATACAGCAACTGTATACAAATACACTCAACCGTAACAACACACAGAACCACATGCACAGAAATACACAGACTTTGTGTATGTGAGTGTGTGTGGTATGCCGCAAGAAAAGTGAGGGGTGGAGCCTATTCCTGAGTACATAGGTACTATGTATTCGCTAGTGTCACTGTCCTAGTATTGCTGTGTCTGTCCACTGCAAACCTCCCTCTTCCCGCCCCTGAAGCAAGGGTGTGGTCACATGACTCATCAGAATGTGATCAAAGTGCTTAGGAAGTTCTGAGCTCACAGGCCAGGTGTGGTGGAGTTCACAGGTCAAGGGAGATTGTTCCCACGGCGACCGGGGAGGAAACACAGAACGGATGTGGACTCGGGATCAAAGAGCGCCTGCTCACACGAGCTGATCACACCGCTCGTTTAAGACTCCGCCCCAATGAAGATAAACTGACGACCTGATTGGATTACAGGTCAAAGTGGGCATAGCCTGACTCTGACAAGTGGAAGCATTTGATGAAGTGTTTCCATCTCACTGTGATGTCATCAGGAGGTCACAGTGGTGTCACGACAGGGTCACAGTGATGTCACAACGGAGTCACTGCAGGGTCAAGGTGAAGTCAGAGGGCCACAATGAGGTTACAGTCACAGGCTCAATTCATTCCAGCAGCTATTTTGGAATCAAGTGTGTCGTTTATTTTGCTTTGGTCAAATACAGTTAGCAGTTAATATAGTTATCAGAATGCCTTTAATCTGGTGGGGAAAAAAATTGGTGGAAAGTGTGAAAGACCTAGAGTCAAACTGAGGAGTTTGTTCAGTATAACCACATAATCTGTTCAGTGTACTAGAGATGTAAATGGATATTAATACTTTATTCCAGTATGAGTAGATAATGCACACTGAACAGATATGAACAGCTACTGACTGTCCAACAAGCAGTTCTGACAGAGTATACTAGTCCCTTAACAGTCACACAGTAGTTATTTGGAGCCGGTAATGCTTCCATATTTTTCTAACAAATCCCATGATCATGTTGGTTTTGGAAACTAACATCATCATATATAGCTATAAAGATCTGAAAGATTTCTTGTATAGTTTAATCTTTTAAAAAACAAAACACTGTAGTTTTTATTAAATGTTACTCAAAGAGGAGGAAATGCATTCGTGGGGGACTGCGATCTGCTGGGACTTAGTCCATTTTTGGGGCTCTAGTGATTATTTTTGGCGGGAGGGTGGCGTTTGTGTCACTGTGTCAAAATAAAGTGTATGTGTTCATGGTAATGAAGGAACATGTCTGTTGACAATAAGAATATAAAGTATAACAGCAGACTTATCCTTTAACTCTGATTTAACTGTTTCAAAACCACTGTAGCTGTTAAATCATACCATAAACCAAATGACAATGTCATGTTCACAAAGTGTACTGCTGAATCACACAGTCCTTGATGCTGTAGGTACACTGTCATGTTACTCCTCTTCACAAACAGGTAATCTGGCATTTAGTCAAATTCCACTGGTGTGTGTGATTTTGCATTATCTGTTTTGTCTGTCTAGTTTGTTTCATTGTCTTCTCAAACTGTCTGGATGTTTTAAACGCGATGATTTAAAGATTCTCTGAGGAGTGTTTTTACCTTGTTTTTTTTTTTTGTTTTTTTTTGTTTTTTTAAGAATGGGTTCCCATTTTGTTTGTTTCATGCATGCACACAAGGGCACGGATGAACACGCATGCAAGTGACACAATTCACAGTCCTACCAATGGTTTCACATTATTCCTCTGATCTACATGTGGCAGTAACACGAAGAGAAAAGGTAGGGAAGAAGAACACTGCTGGTAAGTAAATATGTATGTGAACGAAGCTGGATTCAAGATCTTTTAAAAGATCGACTTTGCAATTTTTTTATGAGGAAAGAAATGCATTCATCATGTTTGTTAGACCTCAGGGATAAATAAAATGGATTTAGGTGAGTATAACTGAATGTGAACATAACTTTTTTTTATTTACAAGAAAACTCCACAGGTCACCTTTAAGCTGACTCTGGTGCAATACATCAAATGATAACCTCAATATTAAATATTGTACATAGTCCGTTACAAATTAAGTAAACAAATAAATAAATAAAGACATTTTGTCAGATATTATCAGAACATGTAATTCATTTAATTTTTAGTCACTCAGACCAACCTTCAACTAACAATATAAAGAAAGATTTCACGGGTCAAAGGCGATGGAAAACATCCGTGTGATCCCAGATTTAATATAGATGATCAAAAGCAGGAAAAGAAGAGGAGGAAGCAACGTTTCCTTTTAACATTCTATTTTGTTCTATTGTGTATGGAGCCACAAATGTACAAGCAGGTTGATTGGCCAAGGTCCTACTTCTCATCAGTCCCTGGTAAAGGTTGAGCGGGATTTATACTCTGAAAATCTGAACCGCATGTTGGATGGTCAGATAGCATCGGAACCAAGTGCAATACTATGTCCATCATTATCCCCATTTTTAAACAATATTGCATCTCCCTCCTCCCCAGTGCAGCCGATCGGAACAGCTATAAACACATTTGATTCCCAACGCGCTCGGAGAGCACATCTTTAGAATGGTAGGGTCGTGAAGAGGTTGGAGGTTTTTAGCCATTCATATGTCAGGAAGAAGCTACTGGAAGAGAAGAGACTGATGCTTCATGTTGAGATGCTGCAACACACACATATAGACACATTCTACACACCCACACAGATAGACAGAAGTATTTGAATTAAATGCATTTACTGATTAATATAGAGAGTGATTTTATTTCTGGAACAGTATTTGACTTGCTACATGCTACCACATCAATGAGAGTAGAGGCGTGTTTGGCAAAGCTTTAACACCTCTATATTGCTAACACAACAGAAGCCTGTCAGCGCACACATTAACACAGTGTGCATGTGTCTGTGTGTGTTTGAATCAACATTAGTACTGCTGAACAGTATCAGCTGTAAATGGCAGCGTTGTTCATGGGCAAACTGTGGTAATGATATGTGTTCATACCAATCAGGTGGTTCAGTACTGCAGCCCTACCCGCCTGGGATGCAACATGTTTATAAAGCAAACACACCGAGAGGCACTCAGGGAATAAAAGAGCAATGGAGGGAGAGGAATGGGAGCCTCCAAAAAAAGAACACAGTGGAACAACAGAAAGGCTGTAGAAAAGGCTGTAGAGAGAGCTGCCAAGTTTCTATGAATGGAGTCTTCTATGCAATACCGAAGTATGCTCTGTTTTTATTGGCAGAACAGAACAGAGTGACAGAAATTAGAAAGGAAAATGGAGAGAGACAGACAAAGAGAAGAGATCGAGGAAAGAAATGTAGATAAATAGGCAAAAAAGAGAGGAGAGCAGCATGGTTGGGTTTGACTTTCTAGGAAATTTTTGCCTCGAGCGCTTGTTAAAGGTAATTTTTTTATTACATTTCATACCTTCACCACAGAGTTTATTCTTTTTTAAAATCTCTGACTGACTAAAATGATTCATGAGTTTCATAATGGCTTTAATCATAAAGGCATAACAGAGGTTGATGTCTGACTAACATACAACATAGATACGCTCATTTAGATAAAGATGTATCTAAATGCAATCAAACTCGCATACACTCCCATCACTCCCCCTCTACATACTGTTAATACACACAAACATACTTTATATACATATATACATCCATACATATTTGCCCACTACCCCGAAGAATTACAATATTTGACATCTTCATTACTTAAAATGTGCACCCAGTGCCAAGGTTAAGCGCCTATGCAGGAAGTAAATTGTGTCCTTTTGGTGGTGAGGTGAAAAGTAAGGATGTGCACGCTTCATACTGAAGACTAGAATTCACGTCCTGGCACAGACATGCAATTAATGTTTGCTGCCACGATCTGTGCCTAAACTCAAGGCCCTTTTACACTGTGGAATTTTGGGTTGTCTAAGATGAAGGTTTCCAGTCATGAGTGAAATATGTGAGAACCTTTGGTCATCAATCCAACACAGTGGTCCCAGATCACACTGGGAGGCCTGTCCTCTGACGGCTGACTTGGAGCTTATCCAGCCAAAGACAGCCTGTGCAAAATTCTGAGTGTCAGACATTTAGAACCAAATTCTCACAATGTGACTGCTGCTTCAACCTGTGTCTACAAACCAATCCACCAGAGTATGAAATGGTATAACGCTGAATACACTGGTCTGCTTGACCTTTCGTAAGCTTCCTTTGAATAAGCTTACATGCCTCAAGGTGATATCACACAGTCTGACAGATTGTGACCAAGATTTTATACCATACCATCATGCACGGTATGACATGCAATAAACTTTCACAATTGTTGTTGTCACACAAGCCCTTTTGCAAAGGGTTGGAGTTTCCTAATTTTAGCAATACCATAGTTATCACATTTTCACAGCGCTGGCATTGGATGCAAGAAAAACATTGTCACGGAATGTGATTTTGAGTTTTGGAGAATTGTCTAATATTGATGTTCTTGTCTTGTGATAGGATTGTACATATAGACATACACGTGTAGTTCACTGTCCTGTATTCCTCACTTCCTTTCCAGCTTTGCCACAACCTTCTTATGGCTTGATAAATGTTGTCTTTTATATAGATGAATAATATTTCATTTCAATTTTTCCATGATTGTACATAAGATTATGTTTTTTTTTCCTAGTCTTTTATAAATAAGTTTCTCATACATGAGTGATGGAAACATATCGTATATTCTAAATTAACTATAATCTTAAAAACAGAAGGAAGTACTAAGAGGAAATAAGGGAGAAAAAAAATCCACATTCTAAAAGCAAATCAGAGGAACTTAAATCATATTTATTGATTTTATCTCTCTTATAATATATTCTTGACATCAATTTGTATTTCATTAGCCATAGATTTAGTAATACTAATGTGAACACCTTAACATCCCTATTCCAATTATTGTACAATATTTGCAATAATGTTTTTCCTTTTTAAAAAAAAATAGAATTTCCCCAAAGTATCCTGGTTTCAAATTTTATCATATATCAAAATTTTGAATCATCCATTTAAAAAAAAAACATTTTAAAAGGAGGGATTTCAAAATATCCTAATAAGTTATTGGAAATTATTTTTGTGGTTATATGATTAATTGACCCTATTATACACAGATATACCTAAAATTTGATTAATTCCCATGAGAAACACAGAGTTAACTTCACGGTTTGACAAGAGAGTAGAAGGTATATCTTGGGTTTTTCCAAGTGCAACATCCTCCTCTGTGGATATACTTTAATTTTGTGTTATCTTTGACATCCCTTAAATATGTTAAACAGTCATCAATATTAACTATTAACGTTATATTCATAAGCAGTACTTATTAATTCAAGAGCAGTCCATGACGCATGTTCAGTAATAACTCGGAAATAAAAACATGCCCTGCTGACATTTTATTTTGTTGAAATTTGAGAAATTAGCTTGAAACTTGTTCAATAATTTCATAGAAACATAACTAACATTTACACAAAAGTGCAACGGAGAGAAAAAGAGGGAGAGAGAGAAAGAGAGGAGAGGGAGGGAGGGGAGCAGGTGACAGGTCAGGTATAAAAGGAGAGGGAAAAAGAAGAAAAGGAGGAGTTGGTAAACTCACAGTCCAATTCAGTTGTCAATCAGAAACAAACACACCTTCATGGTTAAGTTAACAGCTCCCCACCCAATTCCAAAGCTGTGAGTCATGAACACACCACCTTGGAATCAGGGACGATTACAGGATTTTTTTTAAATGGCTGGTCGAGAACGAGTCTCAAGCTCGTTGGCATAGGAAATCTGAAAATCCTATCAGAAATACAGTAAATACAGAATTGAAAATTGGCTTTGAAAACATCAGGCAAGACTTTCAGGCTCTTATGCAGTGCCATGTACCCTAATACAGGTGGTATTATATTAAAAGTTACCTCACATTTCCAGACCTATCTCCATAGTGCAGTTTCATCACTGGAGAATGGTGTAGCTGCTCCGATTATCCTTCCACTGGAGGGGAAAAATCACTCCGGCTTGTTTGTATTTCTTTAAACCAATCACAATCGTCTTAGGTGGCACTAAGCCCAGGATGCAGCGACAGTGCCCCTGCAAAATAGTGTGTGGGGGTAACTTGTTTTGTGTAACCATTTACACGTGGCGAGGCGTTCCCTGTCATTAAAATTGTTAATTCCCTGCAAAGAAAATGCCACAAAAAAAGTAAAAGATGTATGTGGACTGTGCAATTGCACGATGAAAATATTTATCAAAACTTGCCATTTTCAGCACGAAGGTTGCTAGCTTGGAGGTTGCTGTTTTTTTCCTGTAGCGAAGGGGATTTTCAAAATTTTTAAAGCCAGTGGCAGGCTTATACCTACATTCTACCTCCGGTGAAACAGACTACATGAAAATTCGCACTGCACAAGAGCCTGAAAATTGTTTTGTATTGAATGAACTGTTGTGCATGGATAGGGCAACACAGTTTTGTTCTACTAAATAAAAAACATCACAGAGGCATTATTTATTTATTTAACTTGTTTTATTTTCAATACAAACATCTTAGTGTGTGTGTTTAGGGAGCAATTGGCAGCGAATCAGGCAGTGATTGACAGTACTCTCGCCCAATGGCATTGGGGGCCCAATTGTAGCTCGAGTGGGGGTGGTGCCACCCCGTGCCAAGCCTTTAGACGTGCCTGTACTTGGAATAAACAGGCGGCTCTCCGCAAAGGAGCTCATCTATGGCCCGGAAGCCTACTGAAATAACCACAGCAGCTCTCACACTGAAGTAGGACATGGAAGACAGACATAACTCATCCATTGCCACTGGTGAGATTTTTGCAGGAATTCGTCTATCCAATTTCTCCGTCTCAAGAGTGAGAGTGAGACACATACAAGATTTTTGGATCTCTCTCTCTCTCTCTCTCTCTCTCCTTCTCTCTCTCTCACACACACACAACCTTGTACTTCTACCTTTGTGAGGACACTCATTGACTTAATGCATTCCCTAACCGCTTACCCTAATCTTAGAATGTGAGAAAATGTCCTCCCTAAATGTCCTCAAGCCGTAATTTATGTAGAGTTAGATACATAAGTATTTCTGTACACAACCTTTGTAACAAAGCCATCAACATGTGATTGAAGTGTAGACTTTCAGCTTTAATTCAGGGGGTTTAACAAAAATATCACATTAAATGTTTATAAATTACATTCGGAGACTCAAAAGTAATTGGACAAACCAACATAACTATAACTATATGGATTATTTTTAATACTTGGATGAAAATCTTTTGCTGTCAATGACTGCCTTAAGTATTTTATAAACCTGAAACTGGATCAGAACCCAACACTTAGTGGACCTCCAATATGGCCACCAAAGGAGCCTGACATAATCCAAAAACTCTCTGCAAAGATATTAATATATGCCAAGAAGATGACATGATTTCACACAGATGATGGGTCAGAGTGTGTGAGCATGTGATATGATTATACCACCCAGGCTATAATAAAGACACAGGCAATGCCTCTCTTTGATTGGCTGTCCTCAGTGTTTGTCTGTTCCTGGTTACATTGTTGCCAAGGGAGCAACATTTTACACCTGGTTGCCAACACTCTGACATTGTAAACACACACACGCACACACGCACACACATGCACATACGCACACACACACAGGGTTCGTAAATCTTACTTAAACACTCAGATGTGGAATCATCTTTCCCGCTCCCTGTTACACAAACACACACAAATGGTTGGAGCCAAATATTACTTCATCCTAAGTATTTTCAAATCAGGTGATGATAGAAAGAGAGAGAACGAAAGACACACATGCAGCCATTGTGGTTTTGGGTTGAGCTGTGTTGTGTGTGTGGGGTTAATGAGCTCTTACAACCTCATTATCACCCTGATGATAGACACACAGAGAAAGAGAGAGAGGGGATTAAAAGACAATATGGGTGATCATTTGTTTTCAAAAGGAAGTTAAATAAATGTTCCTACTTTGAGTGTGTGTGTGTGTATGTGTATGTTTATGTGTGCTTATTAATAATCATACTCAAATCCAAACAAGATGAGACAATATGATCTGTCTTCACCTGCACCCCACTGTCTCTTTTTCAAGTTATTTTATGTCTATTGTGTTTGTGATATTGTGTTTGTGATTGCGCATGCCCTTTGTCTGAGGGCATGCACAAGTACTTGGTTGTCTGCATGCTTTGCTGTTATGGGGGTTAAGAATGATCTATAGATTCTTGTTAAAGGGTCCGGTGCTGTTTTCTTGTAAGCGCCAAAAGTTATTTTTGCATCCTCGAGGTCAGCAAATACAGTATCTTGACCACTGTCATTCACACACTCTGCTTTTAAATAATGTGAATCATGGACAACAAAAAAACTAATTCCTCATCATCAGTAGCCTCAGGTACATCTTTATTTGCAGAGCTGCTGACATCAAAGCCCTTCAATATCACATAAAATGCTGCTCTTATACCTGACGACCAGGTACTACACCACCATGTTACTCTCACAATAAGCTATTAAATAGTCCCAGGTAGATGAAGACCTGAGGTAGGCATTTAGAAATTAAAATAAAGGCTGCATCTCTGCTGGATACTGTGCTTTCATTTGTTGCACTCTACACAAACCTAAAATTTGTACTGATCAAAGTAGTCCTACAGATGTTTTGACAATTGTTTTCAATAAGTGCATCTTTGCGACTATGTGTTGCTACAATACACTGATATCAGTTTCCTGTCAATCCCTACCAACATGATTCACTGTTTGTTACCGTATAACATTCTCAATCACAGTGAGACAAGCTTCAGGGCAGACAAACCTTTACTGAAACATGTTTATAAAGACAGTTGTAATGCTGAGTGTTTGTTGCAGAGGAATGCTGATGTCCTGAGTTCAGATAAGAGGATCTGTCCGGAACAGCTGCACAGCCAGAGAGCAGGATGACCAAAACATCTGCATTTGGAAAGAAAAACACACACAGGGGACATGGCCAGGAAAAGAGATATTTGTACTTGCACATTAAAGATCATACATCATCTGCTGGTGCATTTATAGCACAGATTCCTCATGCAATAGGCAACTTTGATGGAGGCCAATCAATGTTATTTTGATTGGCTAATTTCAATTATCTGGTTTGGGGGTTGTTTCTACTTTACAATGGTTCCAGCAGCTGCACCTAGAAGTATTTATTGGGCATGCAAACACTGTAGGTTCCCTCATGCCAAAACACAGGCTGGCCAACACTAATGCTCCAAACCAATATGTGAAATGTACCGTATATAGCTATTAAGCTATATGCTATATGTCCATGTATTTACATGAGCACACACAGTCTCTCTCGGGAGTTGGCGACTATGCACAAAGTGCATTTAGTTGGAAAAAAACTGGTGTAAGTGATCTAAATTAGTAGCCTATGTTTGTTCTGGAAGAATTAGGAGATGGTTATCTATTTGTTGGTTATGTCATAGCATTCCCAATACTCTAACCCTGACCACACAGTTTAACATGTAAGTATGCAGTGAGTATTCACATTCAATGTCACTGCATTATTTGCTAGAGATACACAGTCATGCATGTCTCATCCAAAAAACACACTAATTTCTGAAAAGTAAACTCTGTGAGTCCTTACATCCAAACCACAGCTGTAGATATACTTGTCTTTATAACAGACTTAAAGTACCTTTAATGAGAAGGGAAGGGATATTTCCAAAAGGGAAATATTGATGATGATTATTTTGTTAGCTGAAAAACAGGGGAAGGTCATGAAGAATTAATACACTGATGAGAGCAATATGGGCTACTGTACATAAACATCAACAAACTTTTCTGACCATCCAGCAGGTTGAATAGACTTATTTCATAAAAAAGTCACAAAAGTCAGTGAACTCTGTTTTTAAATGAAAACAGTGGGTCTGTAAATGGTTTGCACACATGTCGCTTATCATACTTTTATAATCATATAAAATTGATATAAAATTGCAAGTAGAGCATTCCTGGATTGCTGCATTCTTACTGATAGCAGTACTATTACTGGCAAATAGAAATTTTTCAGTGACATAATTTAGTATACAGACCCAAATCAATTTGTGTAATATAGTCAGTTAAGACATGTGTAGACAGACACAGAAAGCAGTCATGTGTGTATCGGCGACACACGGCAGCAGAGCTGAGCGCCTCTCCCCATCCGCAGTGTTCTTCCGTGGGGTCTCTCGAACTCTCTCCTCTGGTGCTCTGAAAACTGCAGTAGGACAGAAGGTTTTGTATCAAACAGATGTCTTGGTGAGACGATGACCTTAGTGTGAATCTGGTAACTGACCCTGTACTGCATATATATCTCTTTAGGGGCCTTTAAGGCCTGAGTGCTGGTACACGTGGCCAGGCTGAGACAGGTGAACAAGGCATAAACCGGCTGTTATGTTGGGGTCCAAGCGAGCAGACCTGGAAAACATATCGGCAAAAGTCTTTGAAAAAGATCCCAATATATTCTTTGCTCATGGATATGGGCATTAACCATTATTACATATATGTAATACTGTCTTAACACCATCAAAAGTTAAGTAAGGGAAATTTAATGGGTCCTATTGAAACTGCTGTACGGAAAAAACAAAACAAAACATAATTAAGAAAGGTCTTTACTCTTTTGTTAACATTTTTCAAATTGACAGTTTTTTTTCCCTTGTCACAATTCTTGCATTCGCTCTGTAATTTAGCACATTGATTTAGCACATTTTAAAATGTTAACTACAGTGATAACTACAGTGTTTAAGTGCTGACGTCTTTATTTGAGTGTTTACATTTGATCACTACAGTATAGGAACTTTAGCCCTATTTAGAATTAGAATTTATTATATTTATTATATTATTTATTTGGGCTATCCTCTGTGTACACCCATACACTGTTGTAATTATAGACATCTGAGAACAGAGTAAAGAAAATACGTAACAACACATTTGTTTGTTCATACTTGCACGCTTCTCCATACTACACTGTGTTAAAATGGCGGATTTCATCAGTTGGCTCTTAATTGAGCCATAGTGTAACAAATTAATTGTAAAATATTAACGTTAGCTAACAGTTAGAAACAACAGCTAGCTAACATTAATAGGAAAACCTACACTGTTTGGTAAGCAAACTGGGAAAAATTATGCAAAAAACCAAAAATCATTGTCCTACTTTGAAAATCCCAGGGGTCTGGTTCATGAAGAATAAATGGAATATGAAAATACACTAATTAAGGATCAAAGATCAATAAGCACAGGGGTGAATATTAACTTTAAATCTAACTAAAGTGGTCTTGGCGTTTGTTGCCATGGTAATGTTGGTGATGTCCCATACTGTACTATTCAGAGCCTTCCACCATCCAAAACCGATGAAAAAAACATAATTCCTCACAAACTACGTTGAACTGATCAAAAAAGATCATTTCAACAGCCATCACAAAAACCTATGCATAGTTTAATTGACAAAGAGATTCACGTTTTTTTCTGTGGAGGAATACTGGGGATATCAATAAAAGAAAACCTTCATTGTGGAATTTACAGTGGGACAAATACTTGGACGGTGAGTCGTCCCACTGTAAACACGCCAAAGGGCATGTTGCGCCTATCTATTAGACGCCAGCGGTTTTGACAAGTGTCATTATTTGACAACTATGTACAACTTTGTAGACTAAAACTAAACAGTAAGCAAATTACTAAAATATGACTCGAATAGTATATATTTTCATCAGAAGGATAAGACTAAAACAAGTGCACAACATGGTAACAAACACCACATGGTCATACGGATGTGGTTATAGAAATAGCTGCAGAGTAGTAGTACTGGCACGTTTAGCAGTAGTATCATTAGTATCAGTGGTGGAGTAATACTGAGTTGTGATTGGCAGTAGTCGTGTCAGTAGTTTACAACTGATGGGCCGTGCAGCTCAGTGTGACTTGCCATACAGAGGGGATGTAATAGAGTGACTGCTATTATGACAGTCAGCCAGCGGGGGGCAGTGCAGTGTATAAGGTTTTTAGACTGTGTGTGCGTGTGTGTGTGTGTGTGTATGTGTGTATGGCATTTTGTAATTTCAAATGTCTCTCCTGATAATGGTGAGTTAATTTTATCCAAACTACACTGCCACTGAAACACATACACACACACACACACACACTACTGCATTTTGTACAAAAACTGCACCTACTAACAGGGTGATTAAATGTAACTAGTTTTGTTAATGTTTTAACATTAACTAGTTATATTTAATCCCCCTTCCTCTGCGATAACACAGTGGTAATATTGAATATCTGGTGTAAAAATGAGAGTGTGATGTACTTTATTGCAGGAAATCGAGGTTAGCACAGTTTGACTAACCCCCTAATTGAAAGCTGATTGTATGGGTGACTGGTGCACCACGAACACACACACACACACACACACACACGGAGAGAAAGAGAGAGAGAGCTAGAGCTCCTCTCTGGATTAGTGAGCAGTGTGGGTTTGGCAAGAGTCCAAAGAGGTACTGACAGATCTGTTCAGCAAACCCTCTCTCGCTCTCTCTCTCACACACACACACACACACACACACACACACACACACACACACACACACACACACACACACACACACACACACACACACACACACACAAAAACACTCCTCCTCCTCACACTCTCGGTGACCCTGACATCAGCCCTGCACTCTCTCCATCACTGTGTTCCCATGGCAATGGGCCCTAGGGTATGGCTGTGCAGTAAAGTTGTGTGAAGCCTTGGAGAATGTAGTTGATAATCCTGAACAGCTCCTTTCTTTCTTTCTTTCTTTCTTTCCCCTCATCCTTTTCATCTAACCTTCTCAAATAACATGCTATTCATTTTATGATCTGTTTGATAACAGTGTGTGAAAAAACATTGATTTTTACAATAATGTTAGAGGTAAAACATTGTATCTATTATTGTGTTTTTTACAGCAGTGTATTAACTAAATTAATTATGGTGTTTAATAAAGTTGCCCATCAGCCTCCTCAAGAGGATGCATGACAATCACACTTAAAAAATATGGTTCTGTTTTTATCGGTTCTGCAGTATAGACGTCAGAGGTTTTAAACCACAGCTGGGTGTCCACTGATAGCTGCAGGCTGTGAGTGTGTTACCATAATATGAGCTAAGGGTCAGGGAGTCTGTGTGTGTGTGAAAGAGTTTGTGACAGGGAAAAGGAGATAGCCTCTTGACATTTCTGAGTGCTGTCCCTGAGTAGGAGGCTTAACACCTCACACACCACCCTGGTCCTGGTCCCGGTCTTCTACTGCAGTACACTGCTAAGACCACTAGGGGGCAACCGGTACTGTGTCTAAATAAGAGACAGGCCCTACATAGGTGTAGTGTTACTGACATTAATATTATTACTGTTGTAATCAGAGGTTTGTGTTCTCTTCATAGAAAAGTTGACAGTCTCTGTGTCAGCCGCAGAACAAGTCAGTTATTTGTAAAAGAAAAAAACAAATAGCGGGAAAATGCACACCTATTCTGTTGAGATGCTGGCTGGAAAGAAGACATCAAAAAAAGGTAAAAATGTACGCTCATAACTCAAAAGAGAGAACATCTTGCAAAATAGTCAAATTAGAGTAAAAATCCACAAAATAAAAAAATTATATATATACGTATGTATATACACATACATATATATATATGTATAGATAGATACACACTGGCCTATCATTATTTGTGTCATTCAAGTCACCGTGTGGAAAATAAATATATTATATAAAAATATGACACAAATACAAAATTAAAAACATTACTACATTAGCCAAACATATGTATATAAATACAAAAGAAAAAGAAACATTTTCACCAAGAAAACACGGTAATGCATCCTGGATTATTTTAATTAACTTGATGACTAACCTTTTTCCAGAGAGGGGATGCCTAATATAGATACATTTGGTATGTGCATTGATTGCATGCGTTACATTTATAATTGCCATCAGGCTGACAAACTCTTCAAGAACTCGATATAAGGAACCAACTCAGAGCTTACAAATGTATCTTTGGGGTTAGGGCAATGAGAAAAGATAAATAAAGAAGGATCCGAAAAAAAGAAAAAGTTAACTGAGTGGATATCAGGTCAGTGATCCATCAGACCATTTCAACCCTCAAGGGTCTGCAAAAATATCATGTGACTGAAAGCTGTTCTCAGGTGAAAGCCACTAAACCTCAACTAAACTGTGATACAACAGAGAAATATAGCGTGTAAACCAGGAACAAACTACACAAATTCAATTCTGACTTTAACTGTTACCATGGCGACTGATTTTCAAAGTGTCCTGTTTGTTGAGATGATTAACAATCTTAAACAGTAAGTTGTTTTGAAGTCATTAAAAGGTTTTAAGTCTTCCAAATGTTTTCCTGGGTTAAGACTCTACACTCTGCAGTAACATCTGTCCAAAGGCCTGATGTCAAATCCACCAAATATTCTGAAGCAAGGTGACAAGAATCCAGCACAGTTCATTCTGAACAAGTCCACAGGTCATGATTTACCCTCATTGCCAGCGTTAAGGGCTGATGCAGGAAGCAGCATGCCCTTTATTTTGAGAAACAAATAATAAGGGTGTGGAGGATGAGTTCAGATTTTCACAATGAGATGATGAAAAAAATAGCACTGGAAAAAATGAAAAGCAACAGTCTAAGTGACATTCATGTACATAACTTAATTGAGAAACTAAAGCTGGTACTTTAGTACAAAACAGCTGAATCTATGTGATTTAGTGAGAGAAAAAGGCTGTATTTTCGGGAGTGTTTTGGCTCAGATCGAATACAAAAACTGCAACCATTTCAACCAACACACCTGTTTTTGTAATAGTTGCTTCAGCTACTGGTACCGCAACTATTATTATTACTACTATTATTATTGCAGCCCAGTATCCTAGGAATTAAAATCCTATGCAACAGTGTCACACCTCATGATCCACATCGAATGTCAACATTCAGTGACGATACAGGACATAGTGTGTCTTTTACCTAAGCGAAAGTAAGGGTGTGGAGGTCAGGCTGACGACTGACTTTTCTTGCCTCAACTTGCAATTAACAGCTGTCTGTTTCTCCCTTACATTAACTATACCCTAGTTGTAATGTATAGATATTGTAGAAATTTAAAAATACTAGTATTCTGCGTAAAAATGTCATTGATTGTCATTGAACATAATGTGGGGTTTTCTTGTATGGCGACAGAGTTGATTATCGTTAGGTAATACCACCAACAGGTCCCAGAGTGACAAAGTCATTGTTTTATAAGTCACATGCAAGTCTCAAGTCTGAGATATGAAGTCCTGAGTCAAGTACCAAGTCAAGACTAAGTTCTAAACTCTGTGTTTTGTGTCATAAAGTTAACAATTATAATGTTTAAAGGAAAGTGTTCAGGCGTGGCTTGGGACATTTTTCCTATAACACAATTAGCCTACAATCTTTTCTGTCTTCTGAACTAAATATTGCCTTTAATTTTTGTTGACCAGCAAAATCTTTTCCACCTGCTTCCTTGACTGCTGTTAAAATGATTCAAAGCAGAGGTGTAGTGGTGCCTATATGCAGGAATATGGCATATACCCGCCTCTGGGCAGGGGCATTTTCCATATGCCTACCTAAAAATAGCTACAGATGCATATCAGTGCACATCCTGCAGACTACAAGCAATCATTTTACAGTCTTTGTACAGTAAAATGTGTGTCTGTAGCATTTCTCTGACTCTAGTCTATAGTGCAGGGCCTCTCCACAGGCAGGTACCCTGTTAAATCTGCACCAAGCCTGGGGATAAGCACTGCCTGAGCACAAACTCGGGGAACAAATGACTCGGCTGCTGACATTCCATTACCTGTGAGCGCCACAGTTCACACAACTACAAATGTGAAGCTAACATGTAAAAACAATTTGACAGCGATTACACCGATGGCAGTTAGGAGCTAGAAAGAGAAGCATCTCCAGTAGGAGACAACGAGACAAACATAACGTTACCTAACGACTTAATACCGTGGCACTATGGGAGGAGTGTGTTAATCAACACTGGAGGAAGTATTTAGATCCTGAAAGTTGCAGTACTGCAATATAAAAATACTCCATTACAAGTAAAAGTCACCCCTGAAAATATCGACCCTGAAGTGCCCCCTGTGACATATATTATACTATTGAATTATTATTATGTAAGCAGCATTTTACTGTTGTAGTTGGTCAAGTTGGATCTAGTTTTAAATATACTATATACTGTTGGGCTGTGTAATGAATAGATGGAAAATCTTAATCTTTGAAGAAAATAGTAACCGATGCTGTCAAAGAAATGTAATGGAACAAAAAGTACAATATTTCCAACTGATTTATTGTTGAGTAGATGTTTAAAGTTTGCCAAATTGGAAACAGTCAGGTAAAGTATAACTACCTTTAATTCATACTTAAGTGCAGTACTTAAGTAATAGTACATAGTTACAGTCCACATTACATTACATTACCTTCACATTAAACAAGTTATGTAGATAAGGGTGGCCAGAGAGTGGGTGAGTGGAGCGTTATGTTCATTGAAGCTGCAGTATATCCACAGTATGGGTTCAGTATACCCACCTACCAAGACACCACTACACCACTGATTCAAAGGTGCGGATGAGAGGAGAGGAAAGGAGAATGAAGAGGGGAAAAGTGAGGAGACCAGAGGAGAGCAGTGGAGAGGAGAGGGTGCAAAGCAATAGAAGAGCTCTGTCAGGAGATAGAGATCTGTCTATCTATCTATCTATCTATCTATCTATCTATCTATCTATCTATCTATCTATCTATCTATCTATATGCTGTATCTGCCTGGTTGCCATGGCTACAGTGTTGGCCAGGGTCTGGACCTGATGGGATCAGACTGTAAATGAGGGGTGTGTGGGTGTGGGTGTGTATGGGTTTGTGTGTGTCAACGTGTGTCTGTGGGGGGGGTGATGGCAAGGGGTGATGGGTTCTTGGTTGCTATGGTAACAGTGGCTTCAGTGCCATCTCTCCTCACTGTCTCTCTCTGTCTTCATTTAAATCTCCATCTCCTCTTCTGTTCTTCCACCCTGTCAGTCTTTAAAGAAGGAAGGAATGAAAAAGACGTCACTGTTTAATATTTGTAGTTTCTGCAAAGAAGGGAGGTTGCTGGTTTGAATGCTGAGCTGGTAAGAAGACCGCTGAGGTGTTCAAAGTCAACAAGGAGGATACAGATTCACACTCAACATATCTCTTGTATTACAAGTTTTTCAGGTTTTTCTTTTTTTTTTACAATTGATAATTCACATTTCTCTATACTCTATTTTGCAAAACACATAACTCAGCACAACAGTTAATCTCACATCCAAGATGCACTAATGCAACCAAAACACTTGACACACATCTCAGGACCGACTCTGGTACCAGAACAGTGTCAACATTTGGCTTCCAACAAGAAAATCTTGTCACTCACTCAGAACACACTGACAGGCAGCATTACAATATGTACCACTATTGTCTTTTATGTATCTTGTATTTATTTACACTATTTAGAATAAACCAAGACTCCATTACAACAAAAACAATGGCATTTCTTTATTGTATAAATTGTACTACCTTACAGTAAATGTCAGAAATAAATCCGAAACGCTGCCATATTCTTCAGTAATTCCCAGAAAACAATACAAAACCATACATATTCATTGTACATATAAGTATAGAATAGCTACAGATATACTGTAGAAATACATCAGTGCTAGTCATCCTCTGTCCTGTTCCTGTTCTCATCCACATCACACCTTATCTCCTCTCTTGCAATACACCTAGTCCTTGGCAATCTTATGCAGATTTGTCCAGACATCCAGCATTCACTGAGAAATCTGATCACGAGGGCAGTGGTCATAAACTTCCCACCTCTATGAGGAAAACAATTCAGCTATGGGGTTGAGACATGGAGAGTAACGTGGAAGGAGAGATGACACCATCTTGGGACTTGCTTTAAACCACTCTGTGACTGGGAGGAATCGGTGAAACGTCACATTGACCCACACAGTAACAAAAAGTTCTGGATTCAGTCTCACCCCCCAATTTCTTCACTGGGCGCAAGTCTTTCATGGAGGTCATCAAGGAATAAAATCAGGCGCTCACTGCTGTATGGCTCAACTGGCAGTTTATGTAACAGGAAACCATCAGACAATATTGCTGTACACATTGTGATGGTGGCACCCCTCTGGCCCTGGACATCCACTGCTGCTCATGCACAAAAATGAATATGTGAGGTACTGGCCAGGCTTCGGGCTCCATGACTCTCTAAAATAAATCCATAGTGAAATATAAAAGGTACACCATTACAGTAGTTTACATTATACCCAAGCATATGTTTCCTGAGCATGGTTCGGTTAAGCACAAACCCAGTAATGTACTTTGGTCCTTTCAAAAGGGACAGGATACAACTGTATCATTCTGATCTGATATATTTTCTGTATTCTTGAAATAGTTGTGAGACTTACACCATGAACATTTCCAAATGTTGTTTTATCTGCCAACATTCTATCCCAAATATTTGAGTTTTATGGTTTTTTGTTTGCAACCATATCAGTGACTGTAGTTTCCTGTTTCCAGGAATCAGATAGATCAGATCAGATCAGATTTTCATTTTTCGTATTTTTTTGTCACCACAACTGGACCCGTGAAAGACAGACAGGTAACGCTAGCTAGACCCCTCTTTTTAATAATGCAGGACAAACACAACACTGAGTGTGCAGGAGCTGCTGAATGCTCAGCAAAAAGTAACATCTAGTGGGAATTGGCGCTAATATTAGCTTCCACTTTACAGGTGGCACACAAAACATTCAGTGTATTTAGTCCACTGAATTGCAACATCAAACAACTTGCAGTTAAGCTAAATGGTCTTCAAGGAGGTCACTGTCAGGCTGAACAAATAAAGCAGAGAAGAGTCAGAACAATTTTATCTGAAAAAGTCATCTATGATAATTTGGGAACATGTTACAGTCTTCTTCTTGTATGAGAATAATGCATGTAATTTACTGTCCCCCACCACTGATCGAATGTCTGGGTTCTTTCTTTTACAGAAATGGAAGTTGGTCTATTAGTTCTGGGGCCAAACAGCTCCATTGCGTTGTTACTTATCTAAATCAAGCACGAGAAATATGTCTGTTTTAGGTGTAGCGGGGAGCAGAAGTCTGAGACCACTTTTGCAGTCTCAGGCTTTTGGATCCCACCGTATATATAATTTTGTCACTTTTAAAGAGTGAACACACTACATACTCAAAGCATGCCTAGAATTAGTATGTAGTAAGAACCTGGGGACTCTTGACAAAGCAGGAAAAGCACAGATGTCACTAAATAGTATTAATGATGGCTCTCTTCAATTTATGTCTCGGTAAACCATGCCATATGCATACCCATAATGCCGGGGACCTTAAACTGATAAACCTAAATGGAATACAACATCATTAATTACACTTGTGCTTTTACTGTTTTCACAAGTCAAAATGTCCGTTTTTGTAAAGAAACTACTATTGGAACGTTGAGTGACTCAAACTGCCTTACTCTTGTTAGACTATGGCGGTTGTAGGTTTGAAATCCAAGCTTGGATATTGTGATTGTATGTCTGTGAGAAATAGCCTTTCTTTTTCCAAACCTGTCCACTGTGTGTGAGAGTAACTTCACTCTGAGGGCAGTGTCAGCTCATCTCAACGTTGATCAGGACTGAAATGATCATCCGCAGCACTATGACACACACACACACACACACACACACACACACACACACACACACACACACACACACACACACACACACACACACACACTCGCACATGCACGAAGCATACTTGTACTTCTATCTTCGTGAGGACACTCTTTGACATAATGCATCCCCTAGACCCTTACCTTAATCTTAACTATCACAACTAAATACCTAACCCGACCCTAAGCCTAACCCTAACTCTGAACCCGATTCTAACCTGAACCCTGAAAACCAAACAGCCCTTTGAATTTGTGTCAGGTCCTCAAACTGGTCCTCATAAAGATAGAAGTACAAGTACACACACACACACACACACACACACACACACACACACACACACACACACACACACACACACACACACACACACACACAAACCGACATTAGCATGTAAATTAAGCTCCATTCAAGCACGATCCACCAACCTTCTTCTTTCATTTGACCACACATCAATCCACAGGTCCACACAAACATACACACACACAAATGTGATGGCCTCTCAGGCTCAGTGTTAATTGTGTGTGTGAATTTATTAACATTAGATCTCTGCCCATTTTTGTGTCCCTCTCCTTTCTCATTCTCACTTCACTCAATTCCATCTTCTATCCTCTCTCCTACTGTAAGAGAGAGAAAGAGATAGATTGTTTGTATTTTAAAGCAAAGCATATGCCCAAATCTTTGATGGGTCTCTGTCATTTCTCTGTCTATTCCTATTTACTTTTTCACCGTGCCTCATGCCCCTGGTAGTCTGCCGGAGAACCAGGGGAGAGGATGTCGATGGGGCCCGCGCCCGCGCCCTGCTCTGTTAGAGAGCAGAACATCCCTGATAACCCCATACAAACTGGAAACTATACAGGTCCTCAGTTGCTCTATAATCGTTCAAATCAATCAACAATTTCTCAAACACTTTTCTAACATGCATTGAAGGACAAAATTCTCCTTCATTGTTTTATTGTGAAGAGGGAAAATGCACCAAACACATTAAGTTAGATGCAGTGCACTTGCTTGGATTTTACATCTTGCTACTTTGCAAAGGATAAATCAGTTTGTACTTGATGTTCACTAAACAACCAATGAGCTTATTTTTTTGAAACTTGATGTGACCTATGATGGACAAAAAGATCTTGATTTTACCTGTCTTCTTGTCTGAAGGAGGATAAATCAACCACTCTTGCGCAACCCTATTATATTCAAAAAAAATGTCATACTGGCTGTTGAACACACTGGTGTGAAAAAAAAAAGCTTTAACCCAAATATGGCATAGTTTTCCCCATTACAAGATTTTGTTGGCTTTAGCTAACACATTAACTTTGGAAAGACAAAGCAGCCAGTGAACCCCAGACCCTTTATTCAGCAGGGAAACTCTGGCAATCCCAAAGGCCTAAACTCACCCTACTGCAGATGGCATGATCATGGGAGATGAGGGTGTTTGCTAGAGGGAAGTTGTAGCTCGAAAATGTAGTCCATACCTGGCCATGTCCTGATATTTTGCTGTGGTCCCTTGGGAGAAAAGAAGATAATTCTGGGGGAATTATCAGTGCCAGAGCAGGCCTGAAAAGAGGCGCTGGAGAGGAAAGACTCAAAACATTAACCTCTAGTGCAGAAATTGAAAGATAAAGGATGGCAAGCACAGTTTTTCACTTTAGAGGCTAACTGCAGAGGATTCCTGGGAGCATCAGTTTGAGGTTTGATATCTGACTGCTCTGGGGGTTACCGGAAAGGGGAAGAGGGATACATCTTGAAGAATGGGGATGGAAGCAAAGAGAGCATCTTGATGGATTTTGAATCGGCAAGAGGAGAGTAGCTAAAATTCAGGGATAATGGAAAGCAATTTGGCCACCTCCACTAAAATACAAGCTGGAGGGTGTCTTGTTAAAAACTCATATGTCAATATTCCCTATTTAAAAGGCTATAAATGTAATAATGTACATATATTCAATTAATAAATATTGATTAAAAAATAATTTCAGATTAAAACTGGAATTTTAAAGATTAATTCAAGTTAACTAATAGGCTAACCTCAAAACTCACTGAGAATTTGGATTTTCCAGATAGATGTAAATACATTTATAGAATAAAACAATTAGCAATGGTAATAATGTTATGTTTGCATTCCCCTTCTGATTTTCAATAAATAACACGGCTGAATAATTATATCGTACCATTTCAGAAATTCCACTGAATTGATTGAATCAAATGTTTTCCAGTGATAGGCAATGCAACTGTCCTTTATTTCTATTGACAATGGTTTTGTTTTATATAGGTTTTAGCCAGAAGCACCAACAGATAGCTGACTGACAGCTATGGAGCCATGTCTGGCTCCAGACTTTAGAACCACTTTGTCTATCTCCTATTTTTTTTAGTGAGTCTGATAATCAGGCTAAAAGTCTTGGTGGCAACCAACTGAACTTGAGATACCGATGCTGTGACTGGGTTACATTCAGTTGGATCTTTTATCGGATCTTTTGTTGACTTCCCTAGCAAGGCAGCCAAAATTCACGCATAAAACAAGAACAAGTGTTTTAAGACTCCATGTTGAAGACCGTGTCCTGAAACACATTGCCTGAATAAAGAGCAGACTCCTCCAGCAAGTCAGTTAGTGTTATTTATTTATTTATTGATTGTCATATTTGGTCCTTTGATATTTGAGCACTTAGTTAACTGGTTAAGTAACAAATGCACATGCTTTCAACAAACTTGTTATGGTTTTTGAAAGCCTGTTGCCTACACTAGTGCCTGTGTGTGTAAGTATACAGGGAGAATTATTAAATGTGTTTAGCTACTGCTGAGTGTTGCTAATTAACACAGCTAATATGAATGTGGTCCTTTCCTTTTTGTGTTCCGATCCCATTCACCTTTCCCAGTTGCAGATCATTTTGATTGTTCAGTTGTTGTCTATTGTAATATTGAGTTTACACATTAGGCTCTCATTTGTTAGTGCTCAGTGAGACCAGAAACAACAGAGCTTTTACTGTGAAGATCATGAACCACATCCATTTCCACATCCATTTTTGAGCTACCTTGGGTATGCTAGTGGCTAGCCTAGGAATGCCAGTGGCCAACCTAGCATTGCTAATGACCAGCAAAGTCAGTTACATATTCACTGGGTTGGCGAGATAGGAATGTGAGTTACCAGGCTCATCGAATGAATGTCCTTGTGCCGCGAGTCGGTAGCTTACCTCAGTGAGTGATGAGGAGATTATGCCAGGCTCTCATTTACCACCACCAGCCTATCCATAACTAAATCAGTTTCCAGCAGCGACATAGACGTAGGCTTCTCTGATTTCTCAGTAGTCAGAATTTTGGCACTTTCTCTGTGCCATATTGTACTTGTGGAAAGTCAGCAGGATCATAAGCAGGATTCTTGTACACATATACACGCAATCATTGTCTGTTTTAGAAAGAAAAAAAAAATATTACATGCAAGTTCCCCAATTTCACTTTCTGAAAGGAGATTCACAGTCTTTTAGATAATCTGACTGGCACTTAACTTGACACATATTGAGGCTGTATAGGCAATTTGTTTTTTTGTTGTTTTTTTTTACAGATTTTGGACCAGGTCTATTTATTTGGATCCAGTCTGACTTTACTCAGGTTCTCTTCAGGTTGGGTCTCTCTTTTTTGAAAATTAAATTATGCACATTGGATTTGGTTAGGTTATCCACAGGTCTGTTTTTGATATATATAAAAGACAAATAAATTCTGGACCCACTTTACTATTGTCACCGCATCAGGCAACTGGAGAAAACTCAGTTAGTGTATGCTACATACAAAAAAACAAAATGTATCCTGTAGTTTAGCAGTGAAACAATAATTTACCAGGTCCTCTGTGCACACTGACGACCTGGTAAGTGTCTGTGACTGGTATGAATGACTAGCAGTCTGGTATTTATGGTCATGAAGGCTATCAATGGTTGAATGTGTGTTCAGAATGCCGTGTAAATTTAGAGTCACAGGCCATCAGCAGTTAAATGAACTGTCACTTTGGATTATTCAGCAGCACTTGCTGCTGCACACTTCTTCGTGCGCCTCTCTGGCCTCTCTCCCAGCTACCTCCTTCTGCTCCCTATCTTCCTCCTCCTCTTACCTCTCTGACATTCTCATCTTTCCACATCCTCTTCTGCCTCCCCTTCTTATTGCCTTCTTATTGCTTTCATTTTCCTCTCTGACCTCCTCTTCATCCTCTCTTACCTTTCCTTTCTTATCCTACGCTTGGATCTCACCCTCTTCCTCCTTTTCCTTGACCACCTATTCTTACTCCCTGTCCTCCTCTTTCAAATATCTACTCTTCCTGACACTCTCTTTATCCTCTGTTTTCTGTCTTCTCCTTTTCCTCCTTCCCGTCCTCTTTCTCTTCTTCTCCTTTGTCCCTGACCTAAAACCCCTCCTCAAAAACTTCCTCCTCTCTCCTTTTATCTGCACATAAAATCTCTTTTCTTCTCTTTTTTTCCATCTACACTTCTCCTTGCTTCCCATTTTCTCTTCCCTGTTCTCCCTTAATTTCCTCATTAACCTGTGTGTGCATGTGCCTGTGTGTATGTGTGTGCATGCGCGTGTGCGCACGTGTGTATATGTTTGATGTGGGAAATGTGCTATAAAGACCCTCACAGCAAATGAGATTTTCTCCCCTATTGGCATTTAATTATCTTCAGTAACACACACACACACATACACACATATACACACACGCACACAAACACACACAAAAAACTATTTATAAAGTTTCCACAGCGATCCTGTATCTTCATTCACTCTTAGAAATGTCACACACAAAGAGAAAGAGAGGGATACCAAATGAGCAGCACTGGCTGCCTGACAGATGTTCCCTCAATGTGCATTTTCTTGTCTACACACATCTATCCTGGGCTGCTGCTTGTGTGTATGTGTGTGTGTGTGCGTGTGTGTGTGTATGTGTGTGTGTGTGCGTGTGTGTATGTGTGTGTATGTGTGACAGAGGCAGATGATGCTGGACTGACCACCTGTTCACTGACAGAGCTGAAGACAAACAGAGAAGTTTCCTAAACCTAAAAACCTTATTCAAATTGCCGTTTTAGAAAGACTGGTACACACGGACACATGAGGCATGTTTTTGTGACTGATCAGATCATCCCTCTCTCCTTTTCCCTCTCCCTCACTCTCTGCCACACACACACACACACACACACACACACACACACACACACACACACACACACACACACACACACACACACACACACACACACACACACACACACACACACATCCACACACACACACACAAGCACAAAGAGTCGTCACACTGCGGGGGTGTTCCTGCCTGTGTGTGTATGTCCTTTCTCTTATTGATATGAAGGTTATTGATGAGACAGCACAGCAATAGACTTGTGGTTTCATTGTCTCGCACTGGTGCAGCATTTGAAATGGGGTGGGAATTTTGATAGTTTACTTAACAGCCCTCGTAATGCAATCTAAAGCTAGCTTAAGGTATGGTTCGTGTAGTGTTGTGGTAACTTAAACTCTTGGTTGAGGGAATTAAAAGGTAGATGTTATTTGACAGGACACAAAATTCGGTCTCCTTCTATAAAGTCAGACTGCAGGCCCACCCGACTACTTCCTGCATTGGCACTGACCACTGGCACTGGAGGGAAATCGCTAGGAATGTACATTCCTAGAACACTGGGCTGGATAATGATGATTTTGGAGAGACCCATTAACTTATAAACGTTTCAGGCATTTTTTTCATTCTGTGATCTACACTCTTTAAAACAGTTTTCATCCTAGTGGCCTCCCTGACTTAAGGTGAAAAGGAGAGTGATGAAAGTACTACATCACTGGAATCAGCACTTAAAAATGTTTGCTCATAGAACGTGAACAGGGTTTTGTTGTTGTAAGGCCCTTTGTAAGTGTGGTCTAATTTAGTCACCACAGCATTAACTTTAACTGAGTTAACTGGTGAAGCTATGTATGATTTCCTGGCCAAATAAAAATAATTTTCAGCAGGTTTTTTTGGTACAGTCTGACATGTTTCAGGACATGCTTCTTTAGATGACAGTCTAACACAGAGTCAGACCGAAATTATCAGACATATCTCGCACAGTGTAGCATATAGCATATGGTGAAACAAGGTCGATATTATCATAAAGTGTGTATGTGCCTTTACTTACTACAAAGTCTATTAAGTCAAACTACATCATTTTTCTACTGGGGTCTCCTCTATGTTATTTTCCCTGATGGAATAACACAAACTTCTCTCACTGTTGTCACAATTTGAGTTTTACATTTTACATGTGATGGTTGTGTGAAATATTTATGGCACACTCTCTCTCTCTTGCTGGTGGCGTTCATCTCTTTATGCCAATCTTGTCTCTCACAGCAATTAGCATCTGGTTTGCAACTCAGGCACACACTAACCGACACACTTACTGTACACAATACACTTGGAGATGAGTACTATGATTCCAAGGGTATTGCACAACTATTTCTCTTCATGGTGCTCTTTTTTCTTTTCTTCTCTCTGTATTTCATTCTCTCTCTCTCTCTCTCTCACACACACACACACACACACACACACACACACACACACACACACACACACACACACACACACACACACACAAACTTTAATCAAGTCAAAAGCTTCCAGCTGACTGGTACACAGGAAGTCACATTAATTCACACACTCATCTGTCTTCCAGACTGCTCACACATGCATGGTCACACACACACACAAGCACACACACACACACGCACACAAACACACACACTCTGCTAAAGTTTCTTTCACACATGCACTGTTTCCACATGCTGTAGAACATGTGCCACATCTGCTTTTCGCTTGTGTACAGCCATTAACTGAAACCAGGAAATAACACTGTTTCCTCACTGCTCATTGGTCAGCAGAGTGGAATCCATTCATCAGCACCAAACTGCTGAACCAGAACAGAGCTGATCATGACTCAATCAATATCAGGTCAATATGCACATAGGCATAACGATATCACTATGAAACCCATTTTGTGAGGGTGGTATAGTGGGACTGTATCTGAAACAGATACCGGAACAGACAGTCTGACAGCAATGCCTACTGTAGATATACTTGGACAGGTTTGTGGAGGACACTCTCAACTTCTCTCACAAGCTTTTGTTCAGTCTTCCAAACGACTATTTCTGTGTATTTCCAACCAAGTGCAACACAGTGAATTCTATGCTACTTCATACTTCTACTTTCCTACTTTTCAGATGGAAATAATGTACTTTGCATTTATTTTACAGCTTGTTACTAGTTACTTTTCAGATTTTACATGTAAATATATGATCAGCTTACAAAATATGATGATTTTATTATAGATTAAACTACAAACAGTAAATGAGGTTGTTAAAATTTGCACTTCGACAATATTAAAAATATACTTACACATTACACATCAGTAATAATATTCCAATAATATTTATGATATATACAACACTTTGAATTGTACAATTTTCATAATGCAGACTTCTATTTTGATCATTTAAGTATATTTTGCTGCTAATAGTTTTGTATAGGTAAACTTTTTATGTGGGCCTTTTACTTGTACCGGAATATTTTTGGTATTGCTATTTTTACTTAATTAAAAGATCTTAATACTTCTTCCACCACCATCCAAAAATGTGCGACATGTTGATTCATTGTGTCATGCCCCCCTCTATAGCACCTTTCAGACTTGCACCTCTTTACATAAATGCGATGGCAATTTACAGTTACATGTTGGTCTCATGTATGTATAAATGCCCAAGTCACTGTTACATAAAAGTCACAATGGCAAGTGTCCTTGGTAAATCATAGAACAATGTGCAAATGTTAAACTGATGAGAAGAGTCTGCTCATGTCAGATCAGACCTTGTGGTGTGGACCAAAGAGGTGAAAAACAAAAACAAAACAATCCTTGTAAAATCACAATAGTAATCAGACCAACACTCCATCTATATTTTAAAACTTCACTCATCCCAACTCCATAGATGAATGAATAAACACCTTGCAAAAATGTTTTAGAGACAACATGTGAGCAAACAGGAATTACATGCAGTCCATGTCCCAAACAACGCCTTGTCATTCAGTGATTGTGCACTGTCTGAGTTTATAATAACAGGCAGCAGAGTTCGCTCCCTAATAACGTTAAATGAAGTAATTGATGAGAAAATGTATTTGTGGCTTGCATTCATGATGGCCATTAATTAGTTTTAAAATCCATCAGTAATGCTTCTCGCTTTCATCGATGTCGTAACTTTTTAACTCACTGCTGTTCTGCAGCAGTCACAGCACTCTGTCTCACACACCAGGTGTCAAATGTAAATCTCCTGCCCTATCCAAATGAAGCCATAAGGAATAAATACATAATGGACACCTTTATCTATATTATAAAAAGCCACTCACTTCAACAGTTAATGAAGCCAACAATACTCTGTATTCCATGTATGACAAGGGCTGAAGACAACAGGTTTTCCGCCCTGCTTTTAAATTTGGCCATTCATAACAGGTATAAACACTTCTGCTTTTATCCATAGTCTGGCTACACATTGTACTGTACTATCTAGTTTGTTCACTGCATGCTGAAGCCTAAACACTGCCGGAGTTTACAGTAAAGTTTCAGTTTTATGTAAAACTCAGTGAATCAATCCCTGCTGTGCAGTACTGAGTGATGTAATTATGACTGGAGCATACATAAAGGTGCAAAAAAAAAAATGGACTGAGAGAAAAAAATGTTGCCAATTTGTACTGATATTCAGTTTTTTTGGTTTTGCATGGTTTATTAAAGTGTCACACTTGTTTCCGTAATTAAACATTATGCATAAGCAGCAAAGAGAGCATATGATCACAAAGTGTTAATAGGAAACAGTATACAACTAAAACATACTGTTCTCTTGCTACTGATCAATGCTGGAAATCCCTGTCTTTATTGGATACCAAGATGCACAGCATCATCATCACTTAATCACTTACCAACGCTTAATTTACTTGATCTCCAAAAGAACAACCAGTGGATCTCAACAATACATAGGAATGTATGCAGATGTCTTAAGATGGCTAGCCTGTGTAGCTCATGAATAAAGGTCTCCCAGAATTTTAGACCTGATCTGAAACAGACCCATGGGAAACCTATTCAAAACTAACACGTATGAATTAATTTTCCAAGAAAATGCACCTTGTCCAAGAAGACCTGAGGATCATTAGACTTGATCCAAAATTCTGACCTGAACAGTCATTAAATAAAAAGCAACCACAGTAATACATGAATATTTTTTCTGCATTTCACAATTCAAAATCTGGTCAGATCAACTTGGGTATTAGATATAGTCACACACAGACCCAAGCTGCCCTATCCAGACCCGATTAGACTAAAATTAATTTCTATCTTACACTAAAAAACTCTAGCAGGTTGTTTATGCAAAATGTTCCTAATGTAGTCTCAAACCAGAGTGGCCACTATTAACACTTCCAAGATTCCACTTCCAGTGGTATCACTGGAGAAAAGCCAGTGCTCTTTGATGTAAAGTTCTCATTGAAAAATCATCAGGTTTGTGTCAGTCATTCTACATCAAAGAGCACTGGCTTTTCTCCAGTGTTACCATCTTGTACAGACAATAATACCTGGAAAAATTCATTGTAGTCATTGCACATAGAGCAGTTTGTAACACACAAGAGTGGACTCAGAGTTTGGGGTTGGCAGGATTGTCACTTTGATTGCATGGCACTGTGTGGGAGTGTAACAGCCTGCTATGTGTGTGTGAGAGAGTGTGAGTCTCAGGTAGGCAGCAGGAATGTGTCAGCCAAGTGATGAATGAAGCAAAGGGCAAAGAGGCCTGTAGACAAGCTGCACCGTGGGGCTCACCTGCACCGTGGGGCTCACCTACCTCTGGGAAAATTCAAGCTTCAGCGTGAGATTTTTGTCTTGCCACCAGGGCTGCTAGGCTATAACGAGGAGCACGGATGCTGCGGCGCTTCAGAGAGCAAATGTTTCCTCTGGCAGCCAACATGCAGTACTGAATGGATCACTGTGAAAAGCAGCAGGCTAATGTCGGCTGTATACTGTATTTGTTTGTGTTATCCTGCTTTAGCAGCCGCTGCAGCAGCTGTTCAGCCCTATCTGAATGTATGAACATACAGTACAGTGCAAAACTGAGTACACCCCTGGTCAGTATAACTAAAATATTAAGTAATTACAAATCCTGTCCATTTAATACCATTTAATTTTTTTTAGTCAAAGCCTAAGAAGAATGAAGAAAATTTGAACTGTTTGACTAATTAACTATGATGAAAGTGTGTGGGATTTAGGGGGATCTATTGGCAAAAATGGAATATGTCTTCTTTATATCTTAGAATGAGCCCTTCATATGTACATAGGGGGCGGGTCCTCTTCCAAAGTGCCACGTTGAACTGTCATGTTTCTACAGTAACCCAGAATGGACAAACCAAACCCTGGTTCTAGAGAGGGCTTTTTAACATTTTTATGTTACATGAAGGTCACCGTAGGTTCTCCTACATGCTTGGAAAGGGAGGGGTTGTAATCTGCAACTTCACTGCTAGATGCCACTAAATCCTACTACAGGTCCTTTAAGAACCAACCACAAAAAAGTCAGTACACCCTCCGTTGGTGAGATTCCATTCTTTTATTTATTTTTGACAATATTTTGTAAGTCTGCCTTTATTTCTGATGACAGATTCATTCCTCCTGGGCATGGATGATACCAGTCTTGATGCTCTGTTTTCCTTCACAAATTATTCTTTTCGGCTGCTCTTTGCAGGAGGGGTTTGTTGCTCTACCTTCTGCTTTAAAATATTCCCAAGCTGTTCTATTGGATTTAAGAGGACATACTTGGCCAGGTCATATCTTTCACTTTTTCTTCTTTAAAACCGCTTATGTGATTTTTTTTCCTATGTGTTTGGGATCATTGTCATGATGGAAAATGCCTCTCCTCTCCATGTTTCATGGTCAGCACTGTGCAGTCACTGTGGTAGTCCTGGCCAGGTCCACACCAAACATGTTGGACACCATTTGATCCAAACCAATTTATTTTGTGAGTGAATGGGATGTAGGAATGTGTTTGTGAATGAGTGAATGTGGCATGTAGTGGAAAGCACATGCATGAGCCAACACTGTTGCACTGGGTGACACGTTCCGTCATTACCAGGAACATACACACTGTTATTTATTTTGACCCATGCCCGCACACACTGTCCAGCTGCCCTAAATACTCACTACAGCACCAGTGTGGAATAATCCACCACTGAAAATATTCCGTAACAAAGGCACTATTTCCTCCTGTTTGAGTAGCGTTTGCTAAAAGCTACAGTGACCAGCTGTTTTAGGAATTAAGTAAGACTTTTTTTTTTAATGAAAATATGTACATGTATACACATATACAATTATGCACATACATCTCCCCTCCTATTCCTCCCATCTCAGATAACCCACATGATGGTGATGACAAGCTGACCCCTCTCTCTTTCTGTCTCGCTCCTACTCTGTGCTCAGATTTCCCACCAGGCCGTGCTGCAGACAAGATGCGGCGTCACTTCTGCATGTCCCCCCTGCAACCTCTGACACTCTGACTCCTACACCCATGCACGGACACACACGCACTAGTAGTTACGTACTGGGTCAGGTGTTGTAGAGAGAAATGTCAAGAATCTCTTGGCCCAACCTAGCAGTGACCTCAACAAAGGTCGACAGGTCAAAGAAACCTGATCTCCGGGAGCTAGGCTATCTCTGTACGCACATACATACAGATGGAGGGTGGTGGTGATACTGTCAGGACAGTGTGTCAGGCTAACTTGAAAGAGGACAGAATAAGAAAAGCCTGTCACATATTTGTAACTGTTGTTGTAGATTAAACATTCCCCTATTTATAACTTTTTGTCTTGCTTTTCTATATGGACTGAGTGCCAGAGTTTTCACTTTTGTTGGCTATTTAACTGTACAACAATAGCTTCTCACTGTCAAAAGCCAAAAGCTCTTCTTTTTTCAGCACTTTTTTACTAGCCATGGAGATTCTCAATATCACTAGGTGGTTACATACTGTACTTTTTTCTTTTTTTTTCAGGCACAAAAAGACTGAGTGGGCAAGACAGATAAAGAAAAAATAACAAAAAGAAAGGGCAAAAGGATGGTTAAAGAACAGCATAGGAAAAAAAAGCTTAAAAACATAATGATGGGGATGATGTTTGACCACCTTTAACCCTCTGCCTCCACTCTATCTCTCTCTCTCTCTGACTCTGTCTCAATCAAATTTACTGACTTCTTTCAATGTGTGGTTTACTTATACATATACATAAAGTTTAAATTAGTGGCAGAACCTCCAGTTAGCCTTGATAAGCCACCCCTTTAAGTGCATAATTCCAAAAATTCAGCCCTGTCTCCTAGAAATTATTTTCATATGCTATATGTTACTTTTTGGTGGAAAAAAAAAAATTGCTTCCTGGATTATGTCCAGAGGCAATGTTTTTTAATGAGTGGGTGAAGTGCTACATATATACTGCAGTCACAGGGAAGTGATTAGGTTGTACAAATGCAGGCGAAGAAAGCACAAGACTTGAACACTTCATTTATAGTCAGGGGTTCAAGTTCTGAGTCCACTCTGCGGTTAGGTTTAGGCAACAAAACCACTTTGGTTAATATAGCCATAAAAAGTGTAATAATGCTGTTGTCAATACAAGTGGATGTTGTACTGTAGGATTGAATATATCGTAATAAAACAAACCAATACATTGACAGTAACCATTTTACTGAGATGTTCAGAATTGACCTTTTTGCCACTTTCCAGATACATTAATTCAAATTTCCTCATCATGTTGATAGAAAAACATAATCCCCCCATCATAATGTTTCCTCGAAAATGTATTTGTGGTGCTAGTTAGTTCTGTACAAATGGACTTTCTAAGAGACATGGTTGAAAACTGAGATGCCCAAAAAAAAATTTTTGAAACCTTTTCTAGTATAGACATGATCCTGGTCTCTTCTCAGAGGTAATTCTTTGATATATAAAAAGTCTGATATAGTAGGTGACACTGAACCAAATGGGCACAAGTTGGTAAGTTTGTTTCTTGATAAAATCATTTTTTTCTCTTTTTTTAATATAATATGCCTATAGCTTGGTTAGCTTAAAAACACAATGAAGCTATAGCCACATGGATGGACACTCGGCGACTCAAGTGTGGTGATGAAACTATATCAGTAAAACTGATGGTAAAACTATGGTCTTATTTCAGTTCCATTTATGTTCAAAACAAACTGACAGAAGTGTAAGAGGTTATATCTGTCCCTCCAGGTGCTGACATATTTTGGACTTAGATCTCATGTGCTCCCCTCAGAGCATTGGATAATGGAAAGGAGTCCATGCTGAATCAACAATCATGACCCTTTTCGTGTCCCAGAACCATAGTTTAAGATACAGTGATGTAAATGTCATCCATGTCAGTAATAACAGTGAGGAGAGAAACAAACTAAAGACAGAACTCAGTCACAGGGCACCATAAAAGGAGGATGGACTACTGCAAACCTGGTAATTAACCAATAACCCTGCAGCTACAGGGAGACAAATGGGAAGTCATACAGTGTACGGCGACAAATAGTGGGGTTAAAGAGTCCAAACTATTAACTTTAAGGCTGGAGCTGACAGGATAGGAAGACAAAATGAGGAGCACTGTGGTGAGTCACAAACTGGGGATGGAAGAACTGTAAACTGGCAACCTTAAAACTGACCTGAAAATGATAAGGATACAGAGAAAGATGACAAAAGACCTCAGGCATGTGTCCCCTGGAGCCATAAAAGGGATATGAGGAGCTCCAAACCTGGCAAACCTACAACTCAATGAACAACAATAATGTCATGAACATGCACAGGGCAAGATCTCAATCATGGCTGCACTGGAGCCATAAAAGGAGGGTAAAGTCTTACCACCTGGTAATGTCGGGTCTTATGATGGCGAGACTTTCCCCTGGCAGGTCTCTGAGGTGTTTGTGTGGTCAAACTGTTGTTGATTGATGGTGACTTTTGGTCATGACCTCATCGTCTGGCCTTCAGGAAACAGGACAGACCAGAGATAAACAGGTCATGTTCATACAGTGTTGTGAACCTTTTTTCATGGATATTGATCACTTGTTTTGGTGAAGTCTCAGTGATAACATTGCAACAATAAATCATTATTAAGAATGCTAGTAGAGTGCCCCTCCTTGGGTTTTCCATTCAATTAATATTTTGTGAAATTTTAATGGAACTGTTTGACTGTAGACTTGACTTGTAGTATTCAGTATTTCTTCCTTGATAACTTTCTTCTCCACAATAATGCATAGTCGAATATTAGATTAATCTCGCTCAACACACATACAGTATGTGTGGTCTAATGTAGGTTGCTGTCACACCAAACATGGTTGTCGCAGTTCAAACAAACTTTGGTGGTTTGCCCATTTGGTTCAGTTTGTCCGGTGCAGTTCGTTTGTGGTGTAAAAGCAAACCAGTCCAAGGACTTGCAATGCGGTAGAATGCTCCCTTTAAAATTAAACAAGTACATTTTAGCCCACATTGACTCTTCGTCCAACAAGTCCTCCAAATTAAATGACAAAATACATTGTTTGCAACTGCCCTTGTAATGGCCCTTTGTAACTGACAAAGCGTGGCTGGCTGGCTGGCTGGATTATGTTCAGAGTTGACGAATGTGTTGAATGAATTAAGCCCTTTTTTTCAATGAATGAATTCCTTTCCTCATGGAGGTGGAAAGGTTATGACCACCAGCCACGTGATCAGATGTCAGTCTTGAACATAACGAATGCTGGCTGGCATATCTGCAGAACATTGCCAGGAACCGATCAGATATGTGGAATGATTCTTTCTCATGTGTATTGAAGAGAGGACATAAGGTGTGACGTGGATGAGAACGTGTGGCCAAATGCAGAAGACAAGGTTGACTAACACTGTTGTATTTCTGTATCTGTAGATATCCTATACAAGTATGCATAGTGAATATGTATAGTCTTGTATTGCATTACTGAAGTGACTTTAGTTTCATGTTGTGCAATTGGAATTACTCAATGCAAAAATGACAAAATAAAAAAACTAAAAAAATAGCCTAATGAAGCATATTGCAGCAATTCTGATTAATTTCTGGGACATATACTGTAACATAGCACTATCCATGCAACAAAGAATTGCTCTTCTTTTAGTTTTAAAGGAATCATGGTTTATGCCAAGTACCAAACAGTCTGAGACGTAGCAAACTGTTGAAGTTCTTTCAATTACATGGACATATAGAGTAAAAAGATGACTTTTTGAATTGATATTGTTCAGTGTGGATACAGAACAACACAGAAGAGCAGAAAGAGAAAAAATACTGTCTGGATGAGGGAGAGGAGTCGTTCGACGAGGGAGAGGAAGAGGTCCAGGGACCAAGAACAGGCAGAGGAGTCGCTGGACCAGGCAGAGGAGTAGTTGGACCACGACAAGGGAGGTAGGGGCAGAGGAGTATGAATGCGTGGTGGTGTTCAAAAGAGACTAAGAGCTGTTGTCCCTGATGAAATCAGACCCCCTATCATAGACCAAGTGATAACCCATGGTCTATCGGTAAGAGAGGCTGGTGAAAGAGTCCAGACTAGTCCAGGATGGTTTCCATTATCCAGAATTTTCAACAAGCCAACAGGTAAGAAATGCATGTCACAAGGGCTCTTCTATCATTCATGTTGCTATGTCCTACAGAAACTGAGAGCCACTAGTCCCAATGCTAATACATATGTTGCACTTTCATTCCTGTTTCCCTCTTAATAGAGCTTTGCGGAACTTGTGATGTTATAGGTGAATTTTTCACATTTACTTGTGTCCATGGGTGTTGTGTTGTCTGTGCTGCCAGGTAGAAAAACATTAGAAACACCTTGTTGTATAAAGAAACACAATTTGAAAGCAACACCAACTACATCCTGCCAAATGACATGAAGCTGAATCAATATAAAAACATATTCAACAAAAAATGAACATTAAACTTTCATGAAGGTAGGATTTATCACAGGGCTGTTGTATTACACTGTATTAAGTTTGGCTAAGTGTAGCTAATAAACTGGAAGCTGAGTGTAGTATTTAGACTTTACATAATCATACAGCCTTATACCAATGCACTATTTATGTGTCCTTTTCAAATTTCTCAAGATTTTCCATGTTGGATCTAGACTTGCAGAGAGGCATGGACACTGGGTTTCCTGTAATTTCCTGTTTCCTGTAAAGCTAGGAGAAGTGGACCTAGGAGCTTATGCTCAATATGGACAAATACCTTTAAGGAAAAGTTTGGAGTAACAATACTGGTAGATGTTGCTCATGATATAGAGATTAATATATCACTAAGTGATAATTAAAGGAATCCAGATGCCCAAGTTTCTGCCAGTGATCCTGCCACCCCTCAGGCCCACTGACAAAAACTAAACTAAAATGTCTTTAGTTTTTGTTGACTAGAACTACACTAAAACTAACAAAAATCTAATGACTAAAATTTAACTAAAACTAATACATATTTTTGTTAAAGGCTAAGACTAAAACTATATCAAAAACCAGTTGCCAAAAGTAACACTGCTGTGAACCATAGCCAAAGCAAGTTGTAGTACAACCTAATCTGCTAGGTAAAAATTACCTGTGGCACTGGATTGCAAAAACAACCCAAGATGGGCTGTTTGTAACACAGCTTTTTGTAGTGTGACGTCTAGTTACAGGTTAGTGAGATGGTTTTTACTTTTTACTTCTTATTTTTAGGTAGGTATACGATAAATCCCACTGCCCAGAGGCGGGTATATGCCATAAACCTGTGCATAGACACCACTAGACCTCTAGCTCCATTCAGGCTTCAACCCGATCCAACAAAGATGGTGGCAAGCTATGATATTTGTTCAAAATTCTATTTCTATGTGGTACTATCAGGTTGTGTATTTATGACCTTCATGAACTGTGGTGTATTGTGTAGTGTGTGTGTGTGTGTGTGTGTGTGTGTGTGTGTGTGTGTGTGTGTGGTCTCAGTGCTGCTTGGTAAGGTTAGTCAACAGAGTCAACAGAGTTTGACTTGATAATTATTATTACCCTATTACTGATTGATTTCATGTCAAGCATGTTTGCTCATTAAATACTTTTTGACCCATTGTCATTTTGTAATGTTGTGTATGTGTGTGCACGCTTGTGTGTTTTTGTGTATGTTGTCACTGTGTGATGGATGTGACCTTGCTTTCGCCCCAGTCTTAAGGACAGCTGATGCACTCTAGCTGTTCCTGCACCCCCCCCCCCCAACACACACACACACATGCACACACAAACAAACACAAACACAAACACACACACACATAAACACACATACACACGCAGAGGGTGCTGAAAGAACGTGGCACAATAGCTTGTTTATCCAAGGCTAACACAGCAGGCAGACTTAGGTGTGTGTCTGTGTGTGTGTGTGTGTGTGTGTGTGTGTGTGTGTGTGTGTGTGTGTGTGTGTGTGTGTGTGTGTGTGTGTGTGTGTGTGTGTGTCTGTTGAGGACACAGGGTCATGGAGTACACAGTGTTAGCGAAAGCAAACAATCATAGGTGTTCAGGCCTGTCTACCACATGAACAAACACAGTCACAAAGTTTATACTGTGGGAAAGCAGTTGTAATATATAAATGAAAATATTTTTATGAATATTAGGGACAAATGTGTAACATTTTAGAACTTTGTAAGCATTCCTCATTGTCTTTAATTTCAAATAAAAACCTTCATTAAATATTCCTCACGTTTTTTTCAAATTAGTGGGATTTGACAGTTTTGTATTGGGGTTTTTAACTGCAGAAATGCTGTCCATTTGGCTGTCCATTATTCTTCTCTCCTGGCCTTTCTCAGCGATGGATGGACAGGAATGTCTGGCCTGATAACCTCCTGCTCCCTGTTCTCCCTCTGACCTCTGACCCCAACAGTGCAGCCTGCTGACAAACACACTTTACAAAAAAGGTCCATTTAAGTTCCACTGTTGGTTCATGACCTTTTGTCTTTCCTCCTCTTGTTGGTTTTGTATCCTGTAAATAAAAAGAAAAAAAGACAAAATGTGAGTTACATCACTTGAATCTGCTGTACATTATTTTTGTACGGTATGCGTTTACTTCAAAAGATGGTGAATGTGTATTAATCTCAGTCTAATTTGTGTCAGTCCAACATGAATCAGTCTGAGCCAGACTGCCTCTGATCTCAAGCAGTGCTCTGTTTCCCGATGAGTATCGTTGTTAGTGGCTGAGAGTGTGTTCTATGTGTGTTTCAAAAAATAAATTTTTGCATGCATTTCACTAAGCAGTACTTAAGGACAAATGCATGCACATGCCGTTAAGAGCTTCTTAATGTCTGTGGTATTGAAAATAATGCGGAATACATGTCTTGCAGATTTAACTGTGTGTAAGCTATGCTGCAGTACATATTAGGCAAGCAAAGGCAAGTAAATGCAAGTGTTAAAGCACAAACATGAATGGAAACAAGCTCAAAATCCAGTAATACAATGCATACAATAACACTTACAAATAGGGAAAACACACGTAACGCAAATAACTGGAAGGGCTCCCACACCTGGTGGGAGTGCTGGGCTTGATTTGGATAAGCAGCAACGTTACAAATACATTTACCTGCCTGTCAGACTTTGATGAACAACTGGTCGATGTGCACCGCCGTCCTGGGGAGAACAGTCTTATCTGGGCAAGTCCTTTGGTAATTTACTGGGGGCTCTTTTATCCTGTGCATTTTAATATATTTTATAATTCCTTTTGGAAGATAGATGTCCTCTCAGAGTTGAAATATAATATTTGTTGCTGCCAGTTTGTCTGAATGTAAAACTGAATAGTCTACATAATGTTTTATTGGACAGCACTGCCTCTGTGGACCTGGACTGCAAGCTGAATTAAACTAAACTCATTGAGGTGTTCATGAAACCAGTTTAAGATCACTTTTGCTTTGTGACATGGTGCATTAACATGATTGAAGTAGCCATTAGAAGATGGATAAATTGTGGCCATAAAGGGATGCACATGGTCAGCAACAATACCCAGATAAGCCTTGGAATTGAAATGATGATTGATTGGTATTAAGGGGCCCAAAGTGTGTCAAGAAAACCTTCCCCACATCATTACACCACCAGCAGCAGCAGCGTGGACTGTTGACACAAGGCAGGTTGGGTCCATGGATTCATGCTTTTGTTGCCAAATTCTGACCCTACCATCTGCGGTGCCTCAGCGGAAATCAAAATTCATCAGACCAGGCTACAGTTTTCCAGTCTTCAAATGTCCAGTGTTGTTGAGCCTGTGCCCACTGCAGCCTCAGATTTCTGTTCTTGGCTGACAGGAGTGGAACCCGACGGGGTCTTCTGCTGTTGTAGCCCATCTGCCTCAAGGTTGGATATGTTGTGCATTCTGAGATTCTTTTCTTCTTACCTCAGTTGGTAAGAGTGGTTTTCTGAGCTACCGTAGCTTTTCTGTGAGCTCCAACCAGTCTTGCCATTCTCTTCTGACCTCTTTCATCAACAAGGTGTTTCCATCCACAGAACTGCTGCTCAGTGGATGTTTTTTTTTTCGTTTTTCGGCACCATTCTGAGTAAACTCTATATGCTGTTTTGCATGAAAATCCCAGGAGATCAGCAGTTTCAGAAAAATACTCAAACCAGTCTGTCGGACACCAACAATCCTCCCACAGTCACTGTGAACATTAAGTGAAAGTCCTGACCTGTATTTTCATGATTTTATGCACTGCTGCCACATGATTGGCAGATTAGAGAATTGCACGAATAAGCAAGTGTAAAGGTGTTCCTAATAAAGTGTTCGTTGAGTGTAAAGCTGCATTTAAAGATTCTTTACATTGATGCTGCCAGAAATACATACGGTAAATGACTAAAAAATTAAAAACTACCCTACACCTTTCTTCATCAAAATACTGCAGTCATCACTGGTGGCAACTTTAAATGACAAGACAGTAAGCAGATATGACCAGTTATTCTTTGGATTTGTTTGTTTTTTCTGTGTTACTTTAGTTTGATCTTCTTATTTTCTCATTTAAAATGTATCACTCATTTTACATCAAATGCCACTTCCCAGAGAGCTCCATTGTTCATGATGAATGTGCAGGCTTAAATGAACAGGTTAGCAGGCTCTTCTTAAGACACTTTATTAAACGCTTTAAGCCTATTCCAATCACCTTTCAAAAACACCACTTGAGCATATTAAGGAGTTTAAAATGGGTTTTAGGATTATTTTAGTCTTCAGATGCTTTTGGGGAAACAAGACCCAGACTTATTTTCTACAGGTCAGCAGTGTGGTGGCTGCTCAGCAGGGCTGCAGAGCTTCTCTGTGGGGATACCGGAGGAGGAGAGTTGCTGAACTCTGGATGACCTCAACATATAGGACCCGCAAAACACATACACCACTGTTCTCACGCGCACACACACATACACAAACACGCACACTCAACTGAATGGGACGCATCAAAGAAATACACTGAAATATTTGACTTTTATTACTCAGCCCATCTTGATTTTATTAGTTTTTGGTACTCAATTTAACCTATTCAAAAATTTTACTTTTAGGAGGCAACAATTGTTATTACAATTGTGATTTTTTTTTTTTAATGCTTCTATGACTTTTGATCAACTTTATTGATCCATGCAGGGAAATTGCTTCGTTGCAATAGCTATTATTATTACTATAAAATATTAGTAATAATAAATTCACAGTAAGTGAATAGGTATACGTACGAAAGCAAGTAATGTTGCCTCTGTCACCTGATTGAAGTCCCCAGAGATCATGAAGAAGCACTGGGGCATGTTCAGTCTGAAAACAATGTGCACCATTGTGCTGCGGTTTCCTGGTTGAACAACGCGTTCCCTCGAAATGGTGTGTAACGCTGTGCTACGGGCTTTGAGGTACGTTTTCAATCGTTTGGTTGGTGTGTCAGAGATGTTACCCAATCAGCAGTGACATATACTGCACAAACCCCACTGTATAAAAAAGGCAGTGCGCATGCGTAACACAACAGGGTGTTCAATGCACCACCGTTTCTGTTTAAATAAATGTTTTGCTACGTTTTGTCGGGGCTGAACGGGCCCCTGGGGTGCAGGGTCTGGGGACTTATGGCAACAAAGTGAATTAAATCACATGCGGCTGCTGGGTTAGAAGAGGGGAGGACATCAATTATTAAGTTTGATGTTTTAGTCTAAATAACTCTTAATGAAGGGATAAGGCTGGAGGAAATGAAACAAAATGGAATAAAATATTATAAATATATTCAATTATAACTAATTACTAGGGCTATTACAAGCACAATGCAGTAAACTGAAAAACATAACTTCACTGATAATAATAATAATAAGAAGAATAAATCGTTATTATTATTATTGTTATTATTAAATATATACAACCTTCTTTATTAATGTATATTGTCTGTTTCAAAATGTTTCAATTTTCATAAGTAAAAAAAACTTCAAAACAACAATGTAATTGCTATAATGAATAACACTGCAATCAATCCTAAATGAAGAAGAATGCCATTTTTTTCTTTACAGCGCATTTTATTAAAACATGCAGCAAATGAATATTTTTAAAACATTTAACAATAGTTGTCATGATATATACATTCAAATACTATATTTTGTTCTTTCTGCAGTACTCTAAACTCAAGGCAGACTCCTTTCTCGTAGGGCACATTTATCAAGGGACTTGCTCCTACTTAAGTAAGATTTACAGAAAGAGCAGCTCTCAGCGATCACAGGATTAATCACATGCATTCGCAGAGCAGGAACACCTTTGAAAACCTTGAAGACCTTAAAGACGTATATGAAACCAGATCACTGTAAGTTAGGTTTCAAGCAGGTAAGCAAAAAATAAAATAATCAATTAATATGTAAAGGCCACTCTTTACTAAACCAAAATTTTTCATCGGGTGAAATTTTGGTATCACCCAGTTTTTGCATTAACCTGTACACTGGATTGGTAACACCCTTGACCCAATTATTTCCCACGCGATAGTGGTTTCTGATCTGTCTCCACCATCACATCTGTTATGTCAGATTACTTCCTTATCAAATCTGAATCTGTACTAGCCTGTCCCTGTAATGTTGGTGCAAATGTATTTACCACTCAACCCATTGGTCCGTCAACTTCACCTGCTCTTGGTGAGTGATTACTGGTGATACTGGCTCCTTTGACTGCAGCAACAAGCCCTGCCGAAAATTGTACCAGTCTGTAAAATACGGCTCTGTCTGGCATCCTTGATTCAGGACAAACAAAGATTGCTATTTATGTAAGCATGAAGAGGAAAATTGATGATTCAGCAGACATTGATGTAAAGTTGCTGTTTACTAGAATGGTGAAAGCCAGAATAACAGTTGATTTTATTACAAAGAAATGAAGGATGTAGATCAGTTCAGCATGATATTGGCTCATGGTGATGTGTTGTGCTCTTTAAAAAAAAACAAAAAACAGCTTATTTCTTCTGTGTAGTTGATGGGATTTATATATTTTTTGAGTATTTATTTATTTATTTGTGTTTTAAGGATTATTGTATTTTGTAAATGGCTTGATGAATAAATTGATAGAATTCAGTTACTTTTAAAATTCAAGTGTCTCTCTCTCTCTCCCTCCCTCCCTCTCCTTTTTCCCCCCTCCCCATCATCCCTTTTCACTCAGGCTCTCTGTGCTGGACAATCGGCCATCCTGGGACCTCTGTCTCTCCCCTGACTGTCAGCGCCTCATTCCAGATGTTTTGGATCTGGATCTTTGTCCTCCAGGAATCCCAGCCTCCTTTTTGTCTCGCTCTCTTTCTGTGTAATTTTTTTCTCTGTGAATGATGTGCTTTGCTTTGCCTCTTGTGTCTCTGTGTAGGCTGTCCTCTTGCCAGGTCTTCATGGTCGAGAGAAGGTCCTATCTGCTGACAGCACCTGGAAGTTGCTCAACATCCTCCAGAGGCATATTCGTTGTTAATGGTTACAATCTGTAATGTTGTCATCCTTAAAGGTTTTTAAGGGGAGTTTTTCCACCCTCTGTCTAAGGACAGAGGGTGTCTAAATAATATAAATATAAATAAAATTTGACTGTAGCCATTCTTAGTGAAAAAGCAGACAATGGATTTAAATTGCTAAATGAAGATGAATATCTGCATCTAAATATAGTGTTAATAATCTGAAGGCCCTTTGTCCTTACCAAAGTAATGCAAAGAAATGGAGGTTCAGCCATCTCAAGTTAGTTAAATTAACTTTTCTAAGTAATAATTTACGGTATAGTAAGCAAATAAATATAAATACTAATCAAGCTCAGGTGGTTATTATTAACTTTCATGTTAACTTTCATGCTAATACATGACACAATGACATGACTCACTGATATGAAACAAAACTATAAAATTAAAGAAAAACGTATCAAATCGAGTGAATTGTTTTTTGGGTTCTTTGTCTTTGAAACAATAAACATAACTTTGTCAACAGTATTGACAACATTATTATGACTTTAGTTGACATGATTGTAGCTTCTAATCATCAGCTTATATCAGGATAGAGTCGAACAGAGACTGTTCTCCCTTTAACACAAACAGTCCACAAAATATGAAAGGTGAGATCAGTTTTGGAGCTTCTTAAAACAGTCAAAGTAGTAATTTAAATTCAGCCGTCAGGAAAAAAGCAGAAACATTATGATGTTGTTGTCTGATGAAAATACACACGTCACTTGCTGGCTCCAATCATTCTCACACACACACACACACACGCACACACTGAGGGCTTTGAAAATGTTTCTCTGCCCTTTACCTTCTCAAGAAAATTATTTGCACTGCTCTCAGATCAGAATTCAAAGTTTTATTGACTACTCTGTTGTTCTCACTGTTCATGACCGCTGAATATCCAATGGCTTCAATTGCCCGCTTTGTTGAGTTGTAAATTTGATATTAAATTGATAGAATTGATATTTTATCCATCAATCCATTCTCAATAATGACACACAAAGAGAAAACATGTTTTTTAGAATTTTTTGCAAATTTATTAAAAATCAAAAACTGAAATCTCAGATTTACAAAAGTATTCATCCTTGGGTCAAACCTGAATTGATTGGACATACTGTGGTGTAGAAATGCACACACCTGTGTATAAAGGTCCCACAATTCACACTGCATGTCAGGACAAAAACCAAGCCATGGAGTCCAGGGAACTCTCTGTAGATCTCCACTCTAACACTGTAGCGAGGCATAGATCAGGGCAAGGGTATAAGACAAGGCTTTGAGTGATCCATGGAGTAAAGTGGCCTTAACAATTGTGAAATGGAAGAAGTTTGGAATCACCAGGCATCATCCTATAGTTGGCCATCCAGCCATAGTGAGTTTGAGGCAAGAAGGACCTTGGTCTGGGAGGTGACCAAGAACCCAACAGTGACTCTAACAGAGCTTCAGGCGTCCTCTGCAGATATGAGAGAACCTGCTGGAAGAACATCTCATCAGCACTCCATCAGTCAGGCCTTTACGGTAAAGTGGCTAGACGGAAGCCACTTTGAGTAAAACGAATATGACAGCCCGGCTGGAGTTTGCAAACGGCATTTAAAGGACTCTGAAAGCATGAGGAAAAAGATTCTCTGGTCTGATCAGACAAAAACTTTACAAACAAACAATGTGTCCTGCGAACACCAGACACTGCTCATCATCTCGGTAATGCCATTGCTACGGTGAAGCATGGTGGTGGCAGCATCATGCTGTGGAAATGCTTATCAGCAGCAGGGACAATGGGACTGGTCAGAATTGAGGGAAGGATGAATGCAGCCAAATACAGACAGGTCCTTGAAGGAAACTGGGGCGATGGTTCACCTTTCAGCACAACGATTACGTGCCCAATCCAGATGTGCAAAGCTTGTAGAGACTTACCCAAGAAGACTTGAAGCTGTAATTGCTGCCAAAGGGACCCGTACAAAGGAATGATTTAAGGGTCTGAATACTTTTGTAAGTGATAGAGTTCAGTTTTTGATTTGTAATAAACATGTTTTCATTTGTCATTATGGGTTATTGAGTATAGTTGTGATTTTTTTAAAAATCGATTTAGAATTGAATCTACAACATAATTAAGCGTGAAAAAGGGGAAGAAGCCACTGTAGTTATGTAAAGTGCAAACCTTTACCATTCCTGTGTCTGTGCATGTACGTGTGCACGCGCATGTGTGTATGTTGTGCATGTGCACTCATCTATGTAATTGAGACTCTGAACTCTTGAACTGCAGCCACACCACTTTATCTTTCACTGCTCATTGTGAGGGCTTGAACACACACACTTACACACACACACACACACACACACACACACACACACACACACACGAATACACACGGGTAGACAGCCCTGTGTTGAACTTGAGATGAGTTATGGAAAGGAAAACAGGAGTTGGGGGTCAGACCATATGAGGTCAGCCTGGAAGAATCTCCACTCTTCCTCAAGGCCTCTCTTTCTCTCTCTCTCTCTATCTGTCTCACTCTCTATGTCTCCCTCTCTCTCTCTTTCTCTCTCTCTCAAAATCAAATTCGAATAAGCTTTATTGGCGTGACAAATCAGAAAGCCAAAGCTGTGCAGAAAACAATTAACATTGACAGATGATTAGCAATAGTCATCTCTCTTTCTATCTCTCTCTCTCCCCCTCTCCTCTTCTTTTTCTTCCTCCTCTTTTTTCACCCCAAATACATTTTATTTCTTTTTCTTTTAATCTTATATTCTATCTAATTAAAACTAAATTAACTTCTCTCATTTATTTTCCAGTACTGTATGGTGGGGTGTGTGTGGTTTGTATGTGTTCAAATTCTGAGCAAAGACATGATGGATGTAGCTGCTGTTCACATTAAGTGTCGCCTGAGCAGCTGATTATTTAAGTTTCTGCCCACACGGAGGTTGTAAGACAAGCAGGACAATGGGTTCAAAAATACAGAACCTGAAGAACATCAGGGTTGGACATTTCTGCAAAACTCTGGATTACATTTCATGACAACATTTCTTTACATCCAGTGCTAACATTTAAAAAAAAAAAAAAAATTCTGCTTTATCTCTGCATGGTATCTATGCTATGGTTAAGGTCAGGCAATTAAAACACTTAGCTAAGGTCAGTTAAAAGTTGTGGTTACAAGTAACCCTTGGCTCCCGATTGACTCAATTTACATAAAAGTTCACTCTTCTCATTGTCACAACTCAGTCAAATCTGAACTCAAAGTCATGATACGTATATTCTTAGATTCAGCATCAGTTGCATTTTCCAATGATATCAATATATCCAGTATTTCTAGAGTTTATTGTTGATGAACATCCCAAAAATCTGCTCAGCAATCATTGAAAGACGATTTTCCTTGCACCTACAGATCTTGCCTGACAAAAATGTGCTAGGACAATGTGCTAGGAAAAGTATCAAAGTTAACCAGTGATCATAGTCTGTATATACATGGGTAAAGTGGAAACTTTACATTCTGAGCCAACTCTTTCGGTTGGCACAGAATGTCCCATCAACATGCTTCATGTATCCCTGAACCACTGACACACTCCTCTATCTCCTCTGGGTTAAAAATCTGCAGACATTCAGGCCGAAAATTCACATGCGAACTGTTAGCACTTCTGAGTAGCCCAACTTGTTCTGAAGTTAATATGGCTGCCCAGCTCTGAGATGTAGTGATTCTGTTAAGAGCCTCCAAGGAAAGGATGTGAAAACTGAGCAAAAAGGGTATTGTTCAAAGGGTTAATAAAAAGGCAAACATTAATTGCAAGTTTGTAACAGGGTGCAGGCTCTGGTCTTCCACTTCAAGGTCAGGTGTGTTAAACACCCATCCACGGCCCCAACCTCCACAACGCCTCACCCTGCTAAGAACAAACTATTTCCTGCATTGATACTGAACATTGGCATTGGACAAATCTTGTGAGGTGCAAAATCATCCACTATAAACATAGTTGCTAAGGATACTTGGCTGGCTAAACACTTGTAAGTCTCCTGAGTTATAATTTCAGTCTATTATCCCATAGTTCTTGCCCCATTGGAAAAGTAGTGGAGAAGATGTGTGTCAGACCCTACTTGACTAGTGAATGCCCATGTCTTTAAAACTATGACCATGGAAGAGAATGTGAGGGAGGTTTGTATCCAGTCTGCGTGCGTGTGTGTGTGTGTGTGTGTGTGTGTGTGTGTGTGTGTGTGTGTGTGTGTGTGAGTGCATGTGTGGGATGAGGTGATGACTGAGCTTGCCACCCAGGCTCCAGGACAGGCACCTTCAGACCAGCAGAAAGGAGAAGTGGTTAATGATGATGAGGAGGAGGAGTAGGAGGAGGAGTGTGTTTACATGTTTAGATATCCCAGAGGCTCTCCAGAGGTCAACAGGCCAGTGAGCCACCCGAAAAAGCCCTGCTACATTCCTCACTGTAGCCCTGTATGTTCTTGCACGTGTGCTTGTTTGTGTGTGTGGTGGGGGGGGGGTCATCCATAGGCCATGCATTCATGGGAATGTGAGAGACTGCTATTGAAACGCTGTTTTTGTAATCCGTGAGGAGAAAGACAACCAGATCCTTTTCCTACTTAATCATTTCCTCTATCCCTCCTTCACTTTCTTCTCCTGCTTTAACCTCTTGAGGAAGTGTAATGCACATTTCTACCAGTCAAACATTTTATTTATATTACACATATCACTCCGCCTTTAAGCCTATGTACTGAGATGTGTCACCTTTCAAGCTGTTTCATCGTTTTTCGAATATGTAACATATTTTTGGAGAAAGGAAGCCCCAAGCCCATTTGTTCCCACTGAAGAAATAAATCTTTGGAAACACCTTTAAAATACATAGTTTATTTTAAAAAAAAAAAAAAAGGCTCAGTGATCTCCTAAAACAGCTGGCCATTGTAGTTTTTAGTAAATGTTTTTCACAGAGGAGGAAATGGTATGTTTGTTTTGGACTGTTTTCATTTTATTCCACATTTGGTTAAGTATTTCTGGCAGTAGGACGGTGTTGTGTAAGTTAGTGTGTATGAGTCAAAATAACCAAGAGCGTGTATGGTAATGAAGGAAAATGTCAGCCAGAAGGAGTGTGGCTTATTACCTATGGGTCTTTTTGTGGGATTTGATAACAATAACAATATAGAAATATAGATTACTCCTTTAATACTTTTAATAAATCACTACTGTAAATTCAGCCCACTGCCAATTCTCCATCACCTCCTCTCCTCTATTCTCACTGCCATGACCAGATTAACCTCCTAGCAGGTCCCAGGGCAAACATTACCCAGTTGAGTATTTCAACGAGAGGGTCCAAGTTTGCTGTATGTAAATAATGAGGGTCTTAAACTAGGACCCATCTTCTCAAAGGGTAATAAAGCTAGGCCCCCTCCCTTTAAGGAATTTATAATGTTGATTGCTGTGCTGTAGCGGTAACAGTTATCAATTAATCAAATAACCAAATATTATTTGACATACAATCCAACCTGTAGCTTTCTTATTCCTTGCACTGCTGGTAATCTTTCCTCGCTGCAACAGTCATAATTTATCTGATAGATTCAAGCATGTATTGTTTTTCCTAACCCTTTTCTTACTCTCTTTACTTCAGGGTAGCAAAAATGATGTATTCTTGGGGCTGGCAGTGCCGGATGTTTCGGCAAAAGTGTCTGACTCGTGAATTAATTATTAATATTAAAACAAATACTAAACAGTTTATGGTAAGTTTAAAGAGCCAGAAAATCTCTGTGCTGGATTGGAAGAATAATCTTTACTTGAGGTAGCTTGAAGTAGAAAAAGACAGATGGGATTGGGAGTGTTTCTAAGGCAGCAGAACTAATAAAACTCAGTCAGTCTGCTCGCATTTAAAAACAGCAGACGTTGTAAAAAAAAAACAGTCACAACAGTTCACAGTAGAGGCCAACATTTAACCTGACAATACTACACATGTGAAGAGATCTACTCCTCAGTGATGTTTACAAAATCAATTTGAGTATTTCGGTATCTCTGAAATACAGAGGCTTCAGACTGAAGACGTGTTCTGAAACGTCAGTTTACTGTTAGACCCGCTTCCTTTTAATTTTAATTTTAACAATTTGTTGAATTTGCAGGAGTCAGGTTTAGTCATATTCAGGAGTACAACCAGTTACATATTGTAATTTTGTCAGGTTTAAAGTATCGTAACCTTCAGCAGCAACAAGAAAAGATTACCCTATAGAAAACACCCAATTCATATACACACTGTTTCCCATAATCTACATTCAATAACAAAATTGATCCAATAATTTATTCTCATGGGAGAGAGGACAGGCAGTAAAATATAAACGTCCCACTTTTCCTCCCCAGCAAGGAGACATGTGTGTATAACAGGCTTCAGTATTTTTTCAGTAGTTTTCTTTAATCATGAGCCCCTGCACGCACTCAAATGCAAACACACACACACATACACACACACATCCCAAATTAACCCCTGAGTCTCTGTAAAGGCATCACAGCCTTGCGTCATCATTCATAAAAGCAAACAGAATATTCCACTGTAGCATTTTTGAGCTTGTATTGCCCAGTTACATGAAAGCTGGAGGTCATATTGAAAACCCTGACCATCAGCTCTCTGTCTGAAACGTTACCCTCTAGTCGCATAGTGCAAAGGCCAGAGCTGAGTGGAACGAAACATACACACAAAACGAGACCTAAAACATTCAAAAGTTACAATAAAAATGATAGAAAATTAGTTTTACAAGTGGAACAAAAACAGCTGCAGTAGATAATACAAAATCTTTGCCATCAGAGGCTCCCTGTATTCCTGATCATAAGGCTCAATTAGTTAGACTGATAGACTTGGCTCAGACTGGTATAGGATCTAACACAGTTTGTTAGAGTAAAGTTTTTTTTTTTTTTTTTTTTTTTACATATTTAAAGGTTTTGTCTCTATTTACTTAAGTCATGAAAGCTTTCAGGTAGAATGTTAGTGTCCCATGATGGTCTAACGTCCATTTCACAGGTTGTTTCCCATTTAAATGAATGGTAGGATGGAAAAAAGTGAAAAAAGCAGGTAACGCGCTATCCACCTCAAAAACTTAATACCAGGTCAACCCTGTAATCCTGACATCATTTAACAATGCCAAAGTGCATCTTATCATCATCTTAGCGGAAGGATCCATCATTACCCTTTACACCGGATACCGTATAAATCATTTTACAGTTAAAAATAGCTTCCAACTGCCCAATTCAAGCAAAAATTGGGGAAATAAAGGGTGCTTCTGCTCCAAACTTCAGGAATCTCAAGGCTTTTGTCCAGGAATGATTCCCCAGACATCATTCACCAAACCACGACCAGCTTCTAAGGTCCATTAAGGCAGTGGTTACCAATCATTATGGCTTGTGACTTCTTAAATTTGAACATAGTCTTCTTGCCAATGGACAGCAAAGGTTATGACCTTAGTGTATTTAATGTATTAGTGTTTTTTGCATCAGCAACCATCAGTAACCATATAACATATTATTGCTCATGTTGGTAGACTCATACTAGGTCCAATATATTCATCACACATCTGCAGTGCTAATAGGTCACTGTGGTTCACATATATGACAAAAACCCAATTTTACTCTCCTTAAAAGAAACAACTGATTTAATCAGTTTAATTTAATCCTGCTTCTGTGGGTTTAGAAATTATCAATCAGTCTGATTTATAATTTCGACACCCAGAGAAGCAGCAAATAGTCCAGAATAAGAAAGGTTTGATTAAGATAACATGATGCTTTTCTGGATGGAAAAATCTTCTCTCTACCTACGTGTAAACCTAAGAAATATAAAAAGTCCATGTTTAGGAGTGGGGTTATCAAAAGTAATTCTGGGACATGTAAGAGATCAGTAACTGAAACTCAAGTAGATGAGGCAAGCTGATCATTAGAGGAGTAATATTCATTTCATATTTAATACATCAGGAGGAATGTAGTGTTAAATGGTGGATCACTAAGTAGTACAACACTGTGGGTCACCAGTCGCATCTCTGGTTCCGACTACGTCTCCGAGCTCGGGGACGCGCCTGGAGACATGGACACGGAGGAGTGGTCGGTGTCCTCCATGTCTTTGTTGAAGCCACTGCCGGTACCGGAGGAGGAGGAGCGAGCCGTGGCAGACGCGCCCTCCCGCTCGCGCTTCTTCTGCTTCATGCGCCTGTTCTGGAACCAGATCTTCACCTGCGTCTCGTTGAGCTCCAGTGTGGCAGCGATCTCCACGCGTCGCGCCCGCGTCAGGTACTTGCTGAAGTGGAACTCCTTCTCCAGCTCCGTCAGCTGCCGCGTGCTGAAGTTGGTGCGCATGGCGTTGTTTTGGGCGCCGGCGAGGCTGAAGTCCGACACTTTGACTTGGAGGAAGGGGGGGGGGGGAACTGTTAGGAACTTATTCTATTTATGTAACTAACAAATAAACGAGCTGGATTTTACGTATGCTTCGATGCTAAAACATTATTATTATTATTATTATTATTATTATTATCATTATTACTAGTAATTACACCGATCAGTGTATATATGCGTGTGTATATATACCATTCAGTCACAACATTAAAACCGGTAATTGGTTTGAATGCTGTGGCTGATTGGTGTATACCAACATGTCTTTCACGTTCATTAGAAATCAGGAAATAGACTGTTCCTGTTGGGTAAAAGTCACTTTTTTTTTCCTTGTTTTGTGTTTGTTGTGTGATTTGGTGTTCATAAATTTAGTTATTAATATTAATTGTCTGGGTTCGAGTAGGCTGATACTTTCAGTGCTAATCAGGATATTTAAACCAAGCTGGAACAACACGTGTTTCATTATCTGCACTGAAGTTATCTCCAGACCAACACCTCACAATGGGAAAAGGGGAAAAGGGGGTGGGGTGCTTTAAAAGATAACAGACCAGGACAGACTTCCCAGGGCGAAATAACACGTTGCTATATCCATTAAAAAAAGAGAGAGAGACGCACAAAGAGAAAGGGGGGGGGGGGGGGCATCTCAGACGTCGGAGACCATAGTTGACTCAGGTAGACCTGTTAACCTGCTAGATATGACAGCATACTGAAAAGGTCCTGAAAACACACACACGCCTTTATTTGATCGTATTTTTAAAAGACAAAATCTGAGTAGTTACGTTTACGTCGTAATGAAAAAAATTTAAAAAAATCTTATGCGATACTGCATATGCGGATCAGGAATGACTACATAAGCAATACAGTATGGTAAGGGTCATAATTTCATTTTAAACTGTCCTCGTCCATTTGTTTAAAACCAGCTTGTCATAATTCAACGTAGTTTTTTACTTGATGGAGGTTGCGCAGCCAATTTGAGTGTACTTAATTTGAAAAGAACAATATGTTTTCTTTTATTTACGGTACAGCAAAATGATATGTTTTTAGTCATAATAAAAAATATAATTCTATAATATATATCTGTATATACACATATATAAATATATAGATATAGATGTAATGCCACGTTCAGAACCATTAGCACATGTCAAATTGTTTTGTTACATTTTAGTTCTGCGTTTGCTTAAAGTAAAACGACATTAAGACGTGAATGATTAAGACAAGTGAACATAGAAGGAAAAGAAAGAAAGAAAACTAAAATTCACATTATAAAGACATACAAAGAAAATTCAAACTGAGGCCTGCAGGGGGAAAAAATACTCTCAAGACGAAATTAATGTCTTCATTTATCAGAATGAAGCTCGTGCTGTTACAGAAATTCGATTTTCTATAAAACTGTATATATAAAACTTCATAGTCTGTCCTGGAAAGTTTTCTGTTTCACACTGTGTTGCTGACTGTAGGTTATATTTTTCCTGTATTTTCTCTCAGCTACTCATAAACGGTCGACTTTTCTTAGAATAAGCAACGTCTTGGCTGCAGCATTTCCCAGGACAGCCACTTTGATAAATGCAAAAGAGGCCACAGCTCCCACATCTTCAGACTTCTGCTGGAAACCTGACAGTTTACTAGGCTATTAAATGTGTAGTCTGGACATGTTATTAACTGCAGGCCCAGCCCCTTGATAATGCTGCTTTGATTGTGACCTTAAAGTCGCCAAAACGGACCAGTTTTGGGCAGGAAAATCACAAACCCTCTCTTACCTGTCTTGGGCGGGTTCCTCTTCACCTTCATCCAGTCGAAGGTCTGTCCCTGGCCTGCCTGCTGGCCCTCCTCATCTCCCCTCTCTCGGTCCTGAGAGACCGGCAGCTCCCCGTAACCTCCACCGTGGGGAAGCCCCAGGTAGCCCGCTGCATCCAGACCCCCGCCGAGCTGGTGCGGGTACTGCGATCCTGCCAGAGCGCCCTGAGGCCCGCAGTAGGCCCCGGCCAGGGCCCCGTAGCTGGGGCCGACGGTGGGGGCCGAGCTGGGGAAGGTTGATTGATGATAGTAGGTTGAGGCCACAGACTCCTCCATGAAATACTGAGGGTGAACGCTGTTGGTAGGGCCCGTCGTGGCAACATACTCCGAGTTTGTAGCACATGTTTGGCCCGCATAGGCCCCGGTGTTGTCGTTATTCCCTTTATTATAGGGGTGCAATATTCCGCTTTGTAAGCTTTGGGTTTGTTGAAGGTGGGGATGATGATGGTAGCCGTTGTGCGTCTGCTGATGCTGTTGTTGTTCATGATGATGATGATGATGTGGACGTTGCTGATGATGCTGTGTCGCCCCTGTGGCCCCATGCACTCCTCCGGCCGTCCCTTCTCCGGTGCCCCCGTACAGCCGTGCATCCCCGGTGTAACTTGTGCTGTCACTTCTCGTCCCAGTAACGGGAGATGGGGAGCCGGTGGGTCCCGTGTGGAAGGCCACCGGGAAGCTCTGATGCTGGTCCAGAGGGTGGTGATGGTGATGCAGATGATGATGATGGTTGTGGTGTCCAGATTTGGGCGCAGAATACGCCCCGGTGGCCGGTCTATTACAAATGGAGTATTCCAAAAACGAGTTCATGTTGTCCATGCAGACAGAGGCACGGTTGGACTGAATAAAGTTTCGAAATGACCAGAAAGAAGTGGGAACCTAGAGATGGAGTTATTGGAAATTGCTTGGAAAAATATCAAACATCGAAAAATTCCATCAAAAAGTGTAAATTGAGTCAAAAGTGTAAATTACAGCAAATAGTATGATGGTAAATCATACGGTTAAACGAAAAATAATCATGGGAAAAAATAAAACTAAACCTCCAAAAGAAAATATGTATCTGTGGGATGGAAAATGAAAAACCCGTAAACTGTAATTTTTTTTTAGCAGAATCAAGGAAAAAGTAAAAATAGAAACAGCAGAAACTTGCGATGTTGAGGAAAAGAAAGCGAAGGCTGCACGTCCCCTCAGCCGGAGTGCTCTGCTGTGATGTGTGGCGGTGTGTGTGTGCGTAAACGGAAGGCCTGTCATTAGCTCAACTCGAATTGCGTTTCCAACGGCTCATCGGTGACAGTGGAAAGTACCGCGAGAAGACAGAAAAGAGTCAAGTCACCTCTTCGACTCCACGCAGGTTACACACTGTCTTCCTCCATGCTATCTTTCCCCCCTAGACCCTCTGTTTTCCACTGTTTTCCGTGACTCTCCTTCTCTCCTCTCTTTCTCTTTTACGTCTCTGCCTTCCTTACCTCTGCCGCGGGTCACGTGACTCCCCGTGCTGAGACTGTGGTGAGCGGAGGCCAGAAGTTTGTCAGCCAGTGAAGGGTGTGTGTGTGTGTGTGTGTGTGTGTGTGTGTGTGTGTGTGTGTGTGTGTGTGTGTGTGTGTGTGTGTGTGTGTAGAGGAGAGGAGGGGGACCTTTCGATTCAGGAGTGGAGTTCGAGCGCGCGCGGTACTGGCGCACGCGCCTCATCCATCACTTGCCGTGACATTAGCACGACAAAGAGACTTCAATCAAATCGGCCCATCAATCTGATATCAGCACGGATCTGTCAGAGCAAAGAGAGAGGCAGAGAATAAAAGAGGGGCTGTGAGCCGGCCTGCTGCTTCCAAACCTCCCCCCTGCGAAATGCTCCCAGAAATAACACAATATAACCAATGTACTGTACAGTGGCACAATGGTACTGGTTCTTCAGGGTCCTATTAATACAACTTTTCACTACTAATACATACTGCTGCTACAGGTCAAGTCAGGGTTATTCACCAAACATTTCTCAAAATCCTCTCATTATGTTATTACTATTACTGCTGCTGGTATTAGTATGATAACTACTACTAGTCAGTACAAGTGTTAGTGTAATTAATTAAAGGATAATTCTGGTTTATTATAACTTTGGTCTTATTTTTGTAGCTCTGTCCATCATGTATTTTCTTTACAATTGCATTGTTTGCACCAAAGTAATTTCTGAGATCTCAGCGCGTCATTACTACAACAAAGTCTGATGGGGAAAGAAAGGTGAGCACTCTAAGACACGTAACGCTCAGTATAAACAATGTACCACTGAATTTCTGAGACACATAACTACTGCATATTTTCCTGCATGTCACCCAAAAATGTGTACAGAGTCTGTAGATTTCAGATAGAGCACCATGTTTGAATCAATGGCTGCAAACTGTAACAAGTACTAGTTCATTTGAGTCTTTCTCTTCAGCTCTGAAGGACACATCTTTCTAAATTTAGAAAATCTGGGAACCTTACTGGGACTACTCCGGCACAGAGAAAGCCCAGAGATTGATTTCCAGTTGATTTCAGACTCAGAACTGTAGAAACACTTTTATCTGCTGTATTTTATTGGCCAAATTATGGAACCTATATGCTGTACATGTCTTTAGAGATAACTCGGCTATGTAACCGTCACTGTTATTCACTGTTTGGATAACAATGAAAGTATTACTTACAAAAAAAAGGAAAGAGGAGTCCAATAATCATAAACAAACTATTGTTATTGCTATTATTAACCCAATTTGCACATGAAAACTGTATGGTATATGCACAATTTTAGCAAGTATGAGAGATCAAAGTCGATCATGGAAGTGGGTCTGCAACTGTGATGGATATTTACAACGGACAGTTTTGGCAGTAATTTTACAGTTTGCCTCAATTGTCTTTCAAAGTACACAAGTTTGACTAGTCTTTGGAGGCTGTCTGATTGTTTGTATTTTTTGCCCCATTGGACGTCCTTGTGGTCATGTTGCCACATTCCAAATTCTCAGCAATTTACTTAGTGAGAGCAGTGTTATTTTTATCAATAGGAATGGTGGCCAAAACCGACAAAAATAAGACAAGTTATAATAAAATGCAGCTAAGATCACTAATGTGAAAAGAACCAAAACTGTGTGTTCATTTGTAATGAGGTGTAATGTGTTTTTTATATTCTAGAGCTGGCCGTGGCACATGGTAAGTCCCAGATAACTAAATAGGAGCATAAAACAGCTCCTATTTATTTTATACTCCTTGAGCTTTCTAACTTTGGGTGTGGTTCACCAAAGGCTAGGACATGTGTGAATAGCTTTATAGTTCAAACAGACACTGCCAGTGTTTGAGAGAAACAATTTATTGACTTGGACTGTAAATCTGCTGTGAACGCCAACACTGTGAAACTAACACTGTGCTGAGTGCCAGCTGTTCAGCTCTGACAATCTAAAATTAGTCAGTGTGTGGCTGACGGACTGACTGACTGACCTCCTCTGTAACATCCAGCACTAACTAAATATCTACATGACACACTAAGTTCATCTTTTGTCTCTGTTTAAAGAGAAATTTTAAAGAGAGAAACTTGCTTTTTTTTTGTGCTTTGCAACAAATTTCCCTATTCTCCATCCTTACTTCACTAACACTGATCGTCAATTTAAAAACTATTGATTTGACTATATCTCCTCTTTGCACATTTTCCTTACAGAAGGCAGGAAATCTTTCTATGGATCAAAAGGTTTGTATTGATCATGCAAAGCATCAAAGAGAGCCTGATCACTGGGACTTTTGGGAATCAGTTTACTTTTCAACAATTGGATTGGGAGGCCATAGATTTCGGATTGCTGCATGTGCATGTGCAAGTGTATGTGTGAGAGTGTGTGTGTTTGCTAATTGAATGAATGGGCTGATCTGTTATAGAAATGAGGTTAAGGCAGACAGGAGGCCTTCTGGTCAACCAAACCCTGCCGGTCCAGCAGGACAGGAAGCAGGGAACGCCTTGACAACAACACAATGCACTCTGTGAGTTTGTGTGTGTAAAACAATGGCCTGCAACAGTGCACATGATTGAAGTTTTTACATAGAGGACAGTTTTTTCTCTGAGTGTACTTCTTTTATCCTTGAATTGTACCACTATAAAGACATTTTTCACTTTCTTTCTTTCTTTCTTTCTTTCTTACCCAACAAGAGCAAAAGAACAAAACTTTATCAAGTCCATATCAAATGTTGCTCATGAAGTGTGTGTTTCAAAGTTTGGACTCCTTGTCATTACTGACACCCCCCACCCACCCACCCCCCATTACTGCCCCCAATGAACCCGACATCCATGTTTTCCCTCAAGACACTCTGTAAAGGCCTTGGCAGCAGACACACAGTCATCCCACTGCCAAAACGCAATCAGGACAAGTAGCGTGGGCGTGCGACAAGGACCGAGGTTAATGATCAGTGAGGGGCTGAAAGGAAAAAGAGGGAGAGCGAGTGGGCAGGAAGTCTGTAGAAACAGACTGGGACAAGAGGAAGATTAAATGACACCCACATGGCTGTCTGGGTGGTGGAGATGCTACAGGAGAGTGAAAGAGAGAGAGAGAGAGGTCAGATGGTCAGAACTCAAATGTGTCGTTGTGTTTACATTTTTTAAATTCATGTAATATTCAGTTTTACTTTTGTTAATTCATTCTTTGCTAAAAAAAAGTGTGTGAGTGTTTATTAAGTTTTCTAGGTTAACATGTAGTGTTCATGAGCTGCGATTAAATCATTGTTTTATACGCATTCAGTTGTCTGACAAACAAAAACTACTTAAATGAAAACAACTATATTGTGAATTAAGCTGTATTAATACACAGAGACGGTGACCACAGAGAGCAGAGAGCAGGAGGGGACAGAACGGGCTGACACCATACAGAGTAACTGGATTTGTGTGTAGCCTAGGCGGGGCTGTGTGGCAGCAAAGTTAATATAACTTCCTGTTGTCTCGAACTTTTTCTGTCATCATGCATTTTAAACGTCGATACAGCCGATGATACAGTACAGTTGTTGTCATTAACCTGTTTTTATGTTGATTTTCTCAGATTCAATTCAATTCAATTCAATTCTATCTATATAGCGCCAAATCATAACATAGGTTATCTCAGGGCACTTTTCATGTAGAGCAGGTCTAGACCAGACTCTTTATAGCTATATTTACAGAGACCCAACATTCCCCCATGAGCAAGCACCTGGAAACAGTGGTGAGGAATAACTCCCTTTGAACAGGTAGAAACTTCGAACAGAACCCGGCTCATGGTGGGCGGCCATCTGCCCCAACCAGCTGTGTTGAGAGAGAGAAGGAGAAAAAGGGGGGGGCATGACATCCCAACCATGAAACAATGATTTGGTCAGCCGGGCTGTCTGTCTGAGTCTTTACCTGTTGGCAGTATCAACAAGACTGCATCAGTCTTGTTGGTTTGCCAACTGAGAAGAGGGTGAGGATAAAGGGTTTTAGCCATTTCCATGTTATTCAGCTGCTTCACCATAGACAGAGGTCCCTACAAAAATGACCTGGAGACTCCAATTGTTTTCGCATTAAAAATGGCGTTTTAAAATTTAGACAAATGAACTTGGACATTGTCTCATTATCTCTATGATTCCTGCAATGTGGTCAGATCCAAATATGCAAATTAGGCAGGCAGAGCTGGAGGACTTGTCAATAAACATGGTGCTTTTCAGGTCAAGGAAAGCAATGCTGCAGTTTGGGCTTTATAGCTACAGCTAAAGATTGTTTTCATCACTGATTAATCTGCAAATTGATTTTCTCACTTAATCATTTTGTCTTAAAAGCATCAGAAAATAGCGAAAAAAGCTCATCACACTTCCCTAAAGCCTAACGTGATGTCATCAGAGTATTTGTTTTGCCAAATCAGCATAAAAAGATTAAGTTTACTATCAAATAAAACAAAGAAAAACAAACAAATCCACACAACTGAGAGGCTGGAGCTGGGGAAGGTTTGTTATTTTTGCTTGAAACAGCAAACAAAAATTGACTTAAAAAACTCAAAACGATTATAAAAATAATCACCTTCTACTAGTCAGAGGCAGCAGCGGGCAGTGACAAAAAGCTGCAGTCAAGACTGTCATTTTCCAACAATCTTCATAGTCTGTACAGGATGTCACAGAAAGACACCCCGTTAGAGCAAATCCCAATTTAATAAAATGTAACAAGACTAATCTATTCAGCTTGTACTCAGCTTCCGTTTGTTTTAATAATGTTTTTCAGAATGACAGGGGAGACTATTAAAATGCTATATAGGCAATCTGTGATCTCTGTTTATGGTTTAACCTCCATATCACATGAATTTTCATGTAAAGCAGCATTAATATTGATTTGAGGCTTTATATAAATCAGCTGACCACACTTCATTGCTGTCCCTCTCAAAACTACAAAAATTAATTCAAAACACTAATCAATAGTCAAAAATACTTGGGGAGGGGAAAGAAATACAAGACAACAGTTTTCATTATTATTATTTGTCAGGTATTTGGATTGTTAGGGCTTAATCTGCACAAATCTTATTTTTAAGAATCTTCACATCGTACTTATCAATAATTTTTGTGTCGCTTAATACTTCAAGAATTTAATTGGTAATATTCATATTGTAAGCTAGAACCATCATAGGTTGTCAGTAGTCTATAATAACTATCTGCAATATACAGTAAACTGAGCCTCTCTGTCTAATAAAAGTCACCAACAACCACACACCACTTAGTCTGTTAACAGAATGCATCTTCATAGAGAAAAGTCTAACTTATAAAATCAAAATCTCACCAATTAAACAAAAAATAAAAAGTTTCTATGAATCGCCATGTTGTTGAGCCAGCTTCTAAACCAATGGGTTCCTAGATCAGGTTTCCTCATTATGCTCTAAACACTGCAGCCACCTTGATCTCTTGAGGTTACGAAATGATATTAGAGCAAATCAGGGTTAAGACTGTCCTGTAAAAAACAATCACGTCGGTCATCTGTGCAAGTAGCTTACTATGAGCCATAGATCCATTTTATTATTACCTCTATCAGTCATAGTACTTATGACAGGAGCAAAGGAGGAAGTAAGTTGTATATAAACAATGAATGTCCACTTGCCGCTAGTATGCTCGTGTGGGTCATATTGTTACCATGACAACGAAAGTCTGGTATGTCTGCTGCTACTACGCTCCTATGGGTTGTATCTGAGGGTAGGGACGAATGACCTATATGGTCGTTTAGGTTGGAGGACCTGTTGTTGGGGATCAAGGACGGAAATGTAACCACCACGCATTATGCAGCAATTGCCGGTTATCAGTTCCACCGAACAAGCCTCTTGTCGTGATTAAGACGTCCTGTCCGTCAGTATTTTCAAGATTACAGGCACATGCTTTATATTGTATTATGCATCTGTTCCAGAACACAGAACACAAGAATCGAATGAAACATTTCCATAAAAAGCTTACTGGCAAGTGCATATACAGTTAGGTTGATGAATATTTGGACAGTGACACCACCACAGTGGATCTGAAATGAAGCCATCAAGATGTGACTGATTTTATATTTCATTATTCATTGACTTTCAAACTCACCAGAATTCTTGTATTTCACAGGTCAGTTGATACATTATGTATTGCACTTTTTATAATTGATACCAATGTGTTTAATGTGAGCAAAGAATTACCCTAATATGTGAGCATTTGATTGTATTCATGTTGAGTCTGTCATGTTATGAACATTTTCATGTTGTATAGTGTGAGAGTAGAGTGTGTATCTGTGTAGAGGCTATCTATGTAGAGTGTGTATCTATGTAATCTTTTACCTTATCATCATACACTAGAATCAGTTCATAAAAAGATTTGTTCAAAAGAATTGTTCACCAAATTGTTCAGTGCTTGACCAAAACACTCCGACTGTGCAGTCCCACTTGCTGAACTGAAACAAGGCCAAAAGGTGAATATTCCTCATCATCCCTTGCTTCCAGAACCAGAAGTGCTTTCGCTTTGACAAACACACCAAACTGTTTATAATTCTTGATATTTTAAAACTTTCCTTGCTGAAAATGAATGATGAACGCTTGTTTTTAGTGACTTATAAGTCTTTTTAACCGATCTACAGTTCGGGGTTACTCTTGAACCTGCCGGGCCTGATTCTGGCAGTTTGAGCCGCTGACTGTCACTCAGGACTCACATTTGAGTGCAGTATGTTCAGTGAACGAATCACTGAACAAGCACCGTTACCTCAAAGTGAAAGGATCTGAGACAGTCTCCAGCCAGATCTGCCTAATATAGAAATATATTTTGTCCAGTAGGCTACATGATCAAGCAGCCCATATAGTACAAGCTAAGAAATGGGGTTTTCTTTGCACTCCCTAATGACTATGAACAAATATTTTGTACTTCATTTGTATTATTTTTCAGTTTTTGCCATTTTTGCTCTGCTATTCATATAGTATTCTGCCCTTCATATATTTGCTTCCATGAATATATTCTGCTGACATGTATATTGAATGGTCATTTATATTTATTGCTGTAATTCACATCTTTAAATGCCATTCATAATTTTGTTGACATTGCTGCCACGCGTTTTTTTGTTCTGCCATTAATCATTCACTCGTATCGCACTTGTTTCTTTACGCTACCCGTGACGTTTCAGGTTTTGTTGTACTGTATGTGTTGCTGCTGTGGCAAAATAATTTCCCTCCGGGATCAATAAAGTACGTACCTACACTTGTACACACCCCATTCCCCATCCCTGTGGATATAGTCACTCACCAAGTGAGCAAATCACTTTCCAAGGAATACAACAACTCCCCGCGAACAAATCACTGAACAAAGCAATTACTTGAATCACTCACTAGGTGAGTGAGTGTATCCCTGCATCTTCACTCACAACTGACTGAGACGTCAGTTAACAGAGAAATGAACAGATCATTTCAGGAAGTGATTCAGTTCAGGAAGTGATTCAGTTCAGATCGTTCACTGAAAAGATTCATTCTTTCAAACGATTCATTCGCAAACGACACATCTAACATATGCACACCTACACACATCCTTGGTAATCCGTCTACTGTAGGACCCGTCGCCACGTACTCTCTGCACTCTGTCATTAAAAGAAAGCTACAGTAAGCGGACTATTGTATATCAAGTGAACGCTAGCTTGTGAGATAGCTGCGGTGAATCTTAGCTAAACCAAAAGCTAACTCTAATCATTGATTTCCCCCTAGTTGTTATCTGTAAATGAGTGACAAGTGACATTTTAATCATAGTTTGTTATTCCACAACATTAAATAAGGCGGCAGCTAAATCATTTCATGATGGAAAAGGATGAAAAAACAAACAAACAAACAGCTTAACTCCTGTTTATGGTAGCTAGTTTAGCAGAGCTTAGTAGCTACTTGCTCATTTTTTGACTTTAGTGAATCTGATGTGATTTGGTGGTTAGTGTTGAGTCCATCCTTCAAAACATCAGGACTCGCGCAAACGTTTAGTGAAGTATGCAGGTCTGGACCAGACTATGCATCCCTGACAAGCATGCGGGATCCACATCAGTTCACGAAGTCTGAGTGACTATGCTAGCCCTGGTCCAGCAGATATTAAGTTTAAACAAAGTAAATAACATTGTCGGCACGGCCATCTTCTTATTGGCTGAGACCTCCTTCACTCCTCAGGTATGTGCCTCCCTCATACGGACATTTCACTCTGGACATGATTGACTCTCCCTATTTAACGACTTATTTGTAGAAAAAGAGGTAGAAAAAGACAAGACACTACACAGCACCCAAGGACAGTTTTTCAAATTGTCATGCCATTTCCATATAAGGGGTTGTTTTTCATATATAGACAACCATATATCCTTGGGTACATTCTTTGCAGAATAACACCTCTGTTTAGTACAAGCACCTGAGTTTAATAGGCACCATAAGATGGATTATTTTAATCTCATAGTAAGATAATATATAAAAACATATAAAAATAACCCTTCATTAGGCTACCTAGAAATTACATACTTAAATGTATTAAACTGTAAATTCATGAATTTTATTGATTTCAATACAAACATTAATAATACTCGGACAGGCAGTAACACTTGATTCGTTTAAGCTATGGACTATAATAATAATATTCAAAGTGAAGGTAACTTTCTTAAACAAACCAATTAAAATTGATAAGAAAGTTGAGTTTTTTTGGTAGATATGGCAGGTGCTCTGAACAGTCTGTGAAGATTACTGAAAAGCAGAGGGTAGTATCTGCATTTTTAAGGTACTGTGAATGTTCGATGGCAATGATTATTTTTTTGGGTAAACTAATCAGCCTAAAAAGACATAAAATGAAAGCATTACAACATTTCTTTTTTTTAAAAAAGAATTTTAAAAAAATAAATTATTTTAACAACCAGGTGATTTTATTAATTTATATCCTAAGACAACATGGCTAAGTGTGGGGACTGTAAACTAGCATACTCATGAGTGGAGAACGATATCCAACGCCTGGAGACATAAATCAGGGAAAAGAATTAATTGATTGATTGCTTTTATCTGTCGCCTCTGCCCAGGCGAAGCAAACTGGCCTAGACTCATCTCCTGATATGGCATCTGCTAATACTGCTCTCTCCTCTCCACCTGGCGCTGGCAGCTCATCAGTCCGTCACAAGCCTCTGCCACGGGTTAAGTCCATCTCCTCCTATCGCAGGATGCTGAAGGAGGTTGTGATCAGATGGTCTGGAGGTCTAACTCGCCCGGAGTCAGCAGGGAACACCTTTCCCAAGATGGATGCCATCCCCTTGCAACAACACTTGCCAACTCAGACCACCCATGCACAGTTGCTGAGTTTGGTGTAGTCAGAAGATGCTGAATGCACCCTGTTTTGTCCTGACAGCACTCAAATTCCATCCCTTTGTCTGCTCTTCTCCTCCACACTACTGATAGCCGGTGGTTCCATAACCAGGAGTGTACGTTTTTTCAATGCTGCCACACACTCTCTTCCTGGTGCCACAGCCCGTAACATCCTACAAAGGCTCCAGGGTCTATTGCCTTTACTCCCAATCCCCATTAAAAGAATAATTGTTCTCGTTGGAAATTACACAGTCTGTCAACAGTGTGCAGACCAAAATTTATTTTAACTGCCTTTTTAATTTTCTAAAACAATGTGGAAAGTCTTTTTTTTTATAATCTCAGTTCCCATTCCCACACTGAGCTGTAGTACTGGTCATTTTAGCCTAATCTTTAGCCTTCATACTTGGCTTCAGTCTGCTTATATAGGTCACAATGTGCATTTTATTGACAATTTTAATCTGTTTTGGGATCATTTTTCTCTTTTTAAGAGAGAGATGGACTACACCCAAACAAACTAGGCTCTAGGCACAAATTATAGCTGCTTACATGCACCACGTTTTATAATCCTGTCCACGTGACTGAGGGTTAACATCCCACACATGCCTTCCAGAATCTCCCTCTTCTTCTGTGGTTTCAACTCAGATGAATGTCCTCCCTAGGCATTAACACCTTCACTGGTTCATCTCCCCATTCAAACTGTTGTTATGGATAGGGGTTCCTGTCCACTTGGCACCTCTTAACAGGTAAATAAATTCAATCTTGTTTACATAAAATGCACTCCTGTCCCAGCACCAGCAACTCTGTGCAAACTGACCCCTTTAACTGTGAGGTCTCTCTCGAATAAAAATTTTTTATCCTAAATGATTTCATTTCTTCCACCCTCCTAGATTTTGTGTTCTTCATTGAAACTCAGTTGGAGTCTGGGGAATATAGCCAGCTCTTAGAACTACTGTGAACCCTGGTTCTGGAGTCAACTGACCTGTCAGGACTGTTAGAGGAGACAGACGGAGAAAGCAGAAGGAAAGGAAACTTATCTTTCCAGTCAGATTGGTGCATTTCTGTGAAGCAATGTTGAACTTAGTGCACACAAGTTTAAATAGTTCTTTCTAATAACACTTCTTAATTAACTCTGATCCAAGACTTTGATACATGTGGATGGACATGACAAATATGCTAAACTGTTATTATTATCAGGAACTCATAACACATACTGTTGTGTGTCATGTGAAAATTTACACTGTGTTGTCATATAATTTGGTTTTTGAACACCACATAAATTGTAATGGGTATTTGAGATATGCTCAAGACTACTTACAAAACACTGTCTCCCTGTTAGATTGGTGAAAAAAGCCATTGATCTGAGGATCTAGGAATAGCGTAGGACTAGGGGCAGAGAAGTTCAGAAATGTTTTTGTGATTTTATTTTAATTTTCATGTGGACCGACAATCTAATGCCAGTGCAGCTGAATTCCTTGGAACTATGGATTTTTTTCACTTTCTACAGAATGTTTCCAGCCCAGCTCACAACCATAGAAGGTTGAACTTAGTTTTTGCACTTAGTGTGACAATTGCCTCTCTGGATGTCAAGGATTAGGGTGTCTCAGACCATCAGTATATCAGGTAGTTCACCATGTTTCTTACTGTCCTCAATCCTCAATTACCTGCTTATTACTTCCACTCTACAACCCCATAAATTCTCAGATGCTTACATACCCTTCTCAACTATTCACCAGTATTGAGGGCTAACCCTTTAAGCTGAGCAGTGAGAAATTGATCACTAACAGGCTGTGGAGAAATGGACTTGGACTCTGTTGGCTAGCGAGCAAAGTAGTTCATGCCTTTGCAGTAGCCACCCCAAAGTTTTGGAATAGTCTGCTTTCAATTAAGTGTTCCCCCTTCATTTACACTCTTATGGTAAAACTCAAGACTTGCATGTTTTTAGTAGCCTTTGGGTGTTCTTAATGACCTTAGTGCAAATCATAATCTTTTATTGGTTTACTTATATATTTATTATAAATTTATAGATTTATTTTAATGTATACTTTAATATTGTGTCCAGTGCCTCATCTCCACTGTTGTATTGTAATTTGTACAGCACTTTGTTCAACTCTGGTTTTTAAATGTGCTCTATAAATAAACCCAACTTGCTAATCATTACATCCTGAATACCCAACGTTTATTATGCAATTACACTTAAAAAGGAGTGAACACAGGGCTTCTTTATTTTGCAGCTCACAAACTCTGTCACTACACTACACTACACTATTTTACAGTCTATATACCCTGGACATGTCCAGTAAAACCTTCATTTTTACATCAGTTTTGGAACCCCTGAGTAACTAATGTTTCCACTTTCCATTAGGACTGCGATATGTAGTATAATGGTGCTAAATCAGGGCTACGTCTCAAAATATAACTGGTTATAATTTGTAAAGACATAGTAACAATCTTAAAATGACCTCAGAGAAAGTGCTGATGTGGGCAGTTTCTCTATACTGGTCCACACTGTCCTTATAAATTGAGGGATGTAGTTGGTGTCTCTGGAAAGGCCCTCAACTGGTTTCACACTTCTTTTAACAGGGAGACAGTGTTTTGTAAGTACTCTTGAGCATATCTCAAATACCCATTACAATTTATGTGGTGTTCAAAAACCAAATTATATGACAACACAGTGTAAATTTTCACATGACACACAACTGTATATATTGTGAGCTCCTGATAAAAATAACTGTTTAAATTGTTGTTTTTGACAAAATGCTTTAAGAAAATTACAGCTTAGATGTGTAGCAATTTCTGCCAGTTTCCAGGGACTCTGCTTCTCCCCAGACTGACCTTTGTACCTCCTGTGGGGTCATCTGTCTTGTCTCAGGTCTGGAGTGGAATCTGAAGATCAGCCAAGGCATGTACCTTCCCAGACTATCTGCTGGCTTACTGTTTCTGACTTTTTGGGAGGCATATTTGTCATGTCCATCCACATGTATCATAGTCTTGGATCGGGGTTACTTAAGAAGTATTATTAGAAAGAACTATTTAAACTTGTGTGCACTATGTTCCACATTGCTTCACAGAAATGCACCAATCTGACTGGACAGATAAGTTTCCTTTCCTTCTGCTTTCTCCGTCTGTCTCGTCTAACAGCCCTGACAGGTCAATTGACTCCAGAACCAGGAACTTATGCTCCAGTGTTCCTGGAAAAGTGTGTGTTGGGGTGTGTGTGTGTATGTGTGTGTGTGTGTGTGTGTGTGTGTGTGTGTGTGTGTGTGTGTGTGTGTGTGTGTGCGTGTGTATGTGTGATATGAGGGGCTTTCTGAAAATCTTGAAAGATGATATAGGAGAGAGTGAAAGAGAGATATTGAAAGAAAGCTTCCTGCCATGTTTTTCCTCCAAACTGACCCGTGACAACCACAGCCACACGCATAATGGATACTGTAGGCAATGTATAATATATCATAATGATTATGTTATCATTACAATAATAATGATAATGTTACTCACCAACATAACTACTGAGATCTCAACAAGTGGTGATATTGCTAAAAATAGGTCCAATGGGACCACACACAAGTGAGTCAGATAATCAGACAGGTTGTTTAGACACACTGACTACCACTTTATTTGGATCTGGATTAGTGTACTGCCGGGTAAATGAATCAAGCAGAGGGAGTTCTTCCTGATGTTTGCATAAATGAAAAAGGTTGGACCAAGACACATCATCAGGGACAAAAAAGTCACTTACTCAGTCAACCCTGTCTCCTAGAAATTACATTCATGTAAAACTAATTTGAAGCAGCGAATGTGTTTTGTAGGAAACATGATTTGACATAATATCCTCATTACGTTTTCTATTAATGTAATGAAGATATGTTGTTAATTTACGTATTTGGCAAGTCGCAAAGATGTTGATGCTGAAGGTATCAGTAAACATTAACAGACAACGCGTTTATTTACGTTTATCCAAAACCACAAATTTTCCCTACCCTTAACTAAAGTGCTTTTGTTGCCTAAACCTGACCTATGGATGCAAACCCCAGTGTGCACTTTCCATCCCAGCCACTTTCGAGGAACTCTGCTGCCCTTCATAAATGTAGCGATTCATTCATTAAAAAAAAAAAAAAAGGCCTCTGAATGTAATCCAGCCAGTAATTATGTTGCCACCCTAATGTAACTTGGAACGCAGTTTAGTAGTATATAAATGTAATTTCTAGGAGACAGGGTTGGCTCAGTATAGACTATCTCAAAACCTAGTGTGTGACTGGACCGCCTCTTATCTGTTTGCTTCTCCCCTACTCTCTGTGCTCACATCTACAGTATTTTAATACAGCTGAATTCCCAATAAAGCTGTTCTATTTTACATGTTTTTCTGTTTCTCTTGTCAGACGACGGAACAATTATGAAATAATGACTGAAACGTAGCCCAGTAGAGCTACGTGGTAAGCAGCAAATCCTGATTTTATAACCACGATGTAATCCGACAAAATCAATGTACGAATAAAATAAAGACAACAGCTGTGCTGTAATTTCAGCTATGTTTACTTGTAAAATGATCACTCAGAGAGTAAGTTAGAAGCTCATTCACATCTATGCAGTTGCAGTGTGGTCAATTAAATGAGACTCATAGAGAGGTGTGCCTGTTTTTTCGGTGAAGAAAAGTTGCTAAAGTGGTGTGAAAAGTTGGTAAATCTAGTGTCAAAGTTGCTAAGTTGTCAACACTGCCTGCAAACGCCCCCTGATGACTCAATAAAAACTGTTTGTGCCAATTCAGTTTGAAAGAGCATCGACCAGTTGGGAAACTCCACCACTTGGCCAGCCGACCAGTGGTGAAACCTCAGCACTCACTCACATTGCTTTCAGCTGACCAGTGGTGTAACCTTATCACGTACTCAGTCAGTCAGTCTGTCAGTCAGTCGCATTTATAGGGCTGGCCCCGCTGTTGTGGTCCAGCCAAAAGGCATACTGATGGAAGCACGGCCAGTGATTATGCAAGATCATGATCACCTCTTATTTTTTAAGGTCACATTGAGCAAGATCAGATTTTCAGCAAAGGAGAATACATGTTTGAGTTACAGCCTACAGCTTAAGTATCTACTGGTTGTCCATTTATTATTTTTCAGATTTGAGTGTGATAAATAGGCTGTTAAATATTGTATTTTTCTTAACAATTTTGAGAAATGTGGTCCTTTCCTAGACCAGTTATCCGAAACCTTTTCAGAAACCTTAAAATAGAGCCTAATGTATATGCTTCTATATAACTTTTCTCAGCTCCTGAATGTGGATTGACTGTCATCTGGTTGTAACTGTAATGCTGTATGGATGATCATACTTATTTGTTCATTATGTGGAAAATAAATAAAACCAACATTAATCAAGCACGTCCCAGTAAATGCTGATAAATCATCCTTATAGCAACTGCAACTACTGGAAATACGAAAGTTTAGGTGTAGAGACAGACCTTTTGTACTTCTAAAGAGTTTTTGCCATACATTTCAATCCAGTGAGCGCTTTCTTGATGACAGCATCTAGTGGCCATTAGAAGAACTGTAGATAAAGATACTTCAGTATTGGGATCATCCTACAGCTGTTCTGGTCACTGCTTGGAACAAAAGTTAAACTGTAAAATAAAAATCTGTTCGAATGTTCAAACAGAGGTCAGAGGTTGGAGGTCACAGCAGTTGTTTTATATTCCTGCGACCATAGAATGATAATAAGAGACTAGCAGAGAGCAGAGGAGTGAAATCAGAGATGGCCCACTACTATCAGGCATCTCTGATAAGATGCTGTCAGCTCTGCTGCTGTTATCTACACAACACATTTACACCCAGGCTCAGCAGAGGAGAAGGGCCACGTAGGATGACAACTGAGAGCCCTTCGTATTTTTGCATGGTACTTTGGGCAAAAGTCAAATCACCTCAGTCTTGAAATTCAAAATGTTAAGTGAGAAATATTGTGAGAACTGGAGTTCATTTTCTGTGTTTGTGTAATGTAGAGTATCCAGACTGCTGACATGTTCACCACTGTATCTGTATTCAAAGCCTGATATACAGTATTTTATTCCTCTGTGCCATAGGCTCCTTTGTTGTCCAAATACTGTGGAAAATACACTAATAAGCCACACTGTTACACTGAGTGACATGCTCCTTCATTACCATAAATACACATACAGTATTTTGTTTAGACTCAATACCGCATACACCGTCCTGTGTATATTGTGTATATTGCGCACCAAATGCCAATTAATCTGCAACTACAAAAAGTTCCCAACAAATGCACTATTTCCTTCTGTCGCAGTGAAGTTTGTTAAAAGCTACAGTGAGAAGCTGTTTTAGGAAATTACTCAGCCCTTAAAAAAAACTACCTTAAATTTGTGAGCTGTTTATTAGAGATTTACCTTTTCAGTAGGAACCAATGGGCTTTGAGCAGAGTGACACAGACAGGCTAGAGAAGTCAAAAGGTATTAAGAGATGGACTAACAAATTGTTGGTTTGGGTATTTTCATGGGATGAGTTGACAATAGACATCTTTAATCTACCTGCTATCATTCAGTAGAACGCAATTAAATGGCTTTATTCAATTCTTTCAAAGTGACTTTGTGTTAAAATAATTTTACAGTACCCAGGAAAAAACCTACTGAAATTCATCAGAGCGATTTACTTTAAAATCTTTATAACGTAAGAATAATTTCCGAATTTGCCATAAAAACATTAAATTAAACTTGTAATTATACAGCAATAAAGTGTTTTAATCTCATTTAAGAGACTCTGTACAACCTAAAACCTCCGCATATTTCAGCCTCTTTTCTGTCATTACTGTTTGAAGTTTTCAATGTGAGTTTTTAGAATATTACAAAACATTCTTTACGACACAGTTTTTTAGGTCTTCATTAAACCCTGAGCATAAGAAAAGGTAGAAAGCCATCTTACTCTGGCCCCTACACTCAGAGAGGATTACTCTTTTAATGTTTTTCAAAGTTTTAAAAAAAAAATCACATAAGACTTCATAGGAATCATCTTTTATTTGCAGAATTAAGGTGGAGTAGTTTCCAACAAGTGCTAGCCCAGTCTGTTGTAACACAGATACAGTCAGATACAAGAAATATGTGTCAAACTATTCATCCAGTCAACAGTAATAGTTTACTTATCGTGCTAATAATGTCAATTTTCAAAATTACAGATATAAACAATGCTTTAATTCCAAGCTCCGTGAGGACCCTGGTAACTGATGCCCCTGGGACTGAGACTATACCTTCTTTTGGAAAATATCAAGGCACATATTGTATTAACTATGGCTGTTCCAGATTGTGCTGAGGGCCTTCAACATGGTCAAAAGAGCATGTAATATCACCTAAGAGCTTTGTTATCTCACTTGAATTTTTTTGAGTTGCTTCTTAATCAGTTAATGTTTTCAAACAGTAGTTATCTTAAAAACAATGGCTGCTGGTTAGTGGTCGGAGCTGACCACTCAGCAGTCTATTTGCTGGCTGTTAATTGGTGCAGTTGGATTAACTGACAATTGTCTATGTTGGTCCCATGGTAAATGCCAGTAAATCCTGTGGAATGACTTTTTATTGACCGAAGAGACTGCAGGGTCGACTTGTGTGCATCAACATACACACGGTCATCTGTGTTTGGTGTGTATCCTCCATGCTCCCAACTGACAACTTAATATACAGCTGTTTGTGTGTGTGTGTGTGTGTGTTTGCATGTGTAAGGACAACTATCCAGCCTTGTCTCTCACACACACCGAAGCTGTGTATTGATGGGGCCCTCAGAGGCTGAAACATTGATCATCTGCCTTTGACTCACCTTAGGAACAGATGATAACTCACTAGTTTACTGGATGCTAACAAACAGACTATTCACACACATAACTGAATAATTGGAGAGTTATGGTCTGAATGTTTTTTACCTGAAGCTGTGAATAGTTGTTAGAATAACTGCTCACAGTATATAAAACAGTATGCTTCTCTTTCTCAGCCACCAGTATTATAGACTACATGAGGTCAAAAAAAGGTCATAAAACAACCCTGATTACCAGACAACCCCCCTTTACCAACACAATTTTGTAAAAAAGCTTCTTAATACAAAACACTTTCAGACTAGTGCTGCTGGTAAAGTTTCCCTACAATACCAACAGAGTCCTTATCCTTGAACTCCTTCTCTTGTAAAAGTGAAACATGAAATACATCCATTAAGGCAGGACGTAAAACCCACATTTGTCTAACGTGTCTATCAATCGCATACTGACACTCCACTGTCGGGCTCTTGGAAGTGGCCAGAATGATTTTCTCTGGCAGTTAACATTTTCAGATGGATTTTTTTGAGCCCCTCATCATGACATACAGTGACAACAATCATTCTTAAATGCTTGACATGTGATTTGGTCCACTGTCTGTCTCATGAATTTATTTCCTCAGCGGAAGTAATACACCTTAAATGCGGTGTCAGAAACTCCGGTTTGTTAAATGAGGCCTCCTAAACGCTATTTGTGCTGATTAATTCTAAAAGACACACTACAAACAGAGTTGAAGAACCTCACTTGCCCAACAAAGTAGCTGCTACAAACAAACCATAATGCAGCACTCTCTGTAGGTGTTACTCTGGTACCCACCTTTACCAACAGAATTTCCAACACTGAAATATGGTCTTTGGTCCAGAATGGTAGGTACACCTGTTGATGCTGGAAGTTACATTCTATCTGAATTGTGTAAAATTATTGAAAAAAATGGACTTGCTGGGTTTTATATTTACATACATTTATTATACTTTATATAATCTAATGAAACCTGAAAAATTGGAATACTGATCATTCACACCTTGATAAACCAGATTTTCACGCTGACGGAGCTAGAGCTGCAGCAGAGTAACCCTATGTGCAGAAATTGCCAACTGAAACATACCACAAGTTGAAGGGTTCGACTGAATTTCACACTCTTTATTGTGAATGACCAGACTGAAAGTCCGGGTTAAAAGCCTGCCATATGAGCATCTTTTGGCAACATCCCAATGTTTCCCTAATCTCTCTCCATAAACTTTGTCTTTTATGTGTCTGTCAACTCAATGTGCACTGTTTTGGACAGTTTCTCCTCTAAAGTCATTCGTGGTGTTGTACTGGGTTGTGCACACGCAGAGTAGTTGTGTAAGAAAAAAATGAAGGCAGAGGACCTGAGAGAGAAGTTAAGATCCTGTCACCTGTCCACATAACTGGTCACTGTGTATATCTGCATGGCTTGCATGCACTTTTGAAAAGTTGCAAAAAGTCTCTCGACAACAGTGAAAGAAATCTGCCCCAAAAAGTAAAAAAAAAGTGCTCTCAGTATACTGATAAAAACAGCAACACAAGGATGCGAGCTCACCCAGGGCTAGCAAGGACTGCGTTATACCTGACTCAGATCCTTAGAGAGATGCATGATTTCCATCACGATAACAAAACAGTTTGAAGACATTAAAGGAGAAATTACAAAAACTTATTTAAGGTTAGATGAAGCAAAAGCAAGGATAGTAGGGACTGAGGAGAGGACTGGAAAGTGCAGAAGAGGCGACAGCAAAAGTACTAAAGCTACAAGAGCAGCTCCAGTCAAAGCTAACAGATCAAAAGGGAGGGAGAGTGTGACGATATACAGAGTCCCTGAAGGAGCTGAAGGTGGGCCCAAGTCAGTGATTTCCATTCGTGGAGAAGCTGCTTAGACAGAACCTGACATTCAGATTGACAGACAGAAAGAGTCCATTAGGTATTAGAACCATAACTTAAACTGGCATAGCAAAAGAAAGGTTTTATGTGGAAACACTGAAAAATCAGCCTCAACCACGATTATGCACCCGGAATGCTTCTCAGATGGAGGGAATACAAAGAGACATGGAGGGTCTGAGGGGGAAAAAAAACAAGATTACAGACCTTGTATCCAGCTCGGAGTCACTTCTGGAGAAGATTTGGTGGTGGTCATGGCAACCAGTGCTATCGGAATGCACCACTGGAACCAGAGCACTGCACTGGTTCTAAGGAAAAGCTGCAAGTATTTAGATGTGAACAAACAGAGAATACAGACTAATTAATACTGAAAAGGATTGGTTGAAAGGAGTCATTTGGAAATCGGTAATATAAAACACAAATTAGATGAAATAATTTAAATCTCAGCAACACTGTTGAGACATAAGAAGGAGTGAATTTTACTTGGCTGTTAACACTACAGAGGGCCCTCTAATTGGAGGTGGGAGATATAGGTAATCCCCCAGAGTTCACTGCTGGAAGTCTGGAAAAAACTTTTTTTGTCTTAGTTTTTTGTGAAGAAAGGACTGCTTGCTTTTTCTCTGTAAGGGGATAGTTTTTGCTCCATTTCAGTTTTCAGAACAAAATGCAAGGTGAAACTGTGAAAATAATTTATTTTAATGTTAATGGGATTTGGAACCCAATTAAGAGAAGTACGATTTTTTTTTATTGTAAAAAGAGACGGCACAGATAGCTTTTCACCAAGATAGTTTTATCACAGTGGAACAAATCTCTAAATCAATTGTGCCCACTATTACGCAACACTTTTAAGTGGCTCTTAAAGAAAGAAATTCCACCTTCCTGGAGGAAGGCGATCATCTCAGTTATCCCCTAGGAAGGTAAAAATTTACTAGACTGCAGCAATTATCAGCCTGTCCATGTTCTTAATCTGGACTAAACATTATTTACATTTATTTTAGCTCGTAGACTGGAAAAGGTTTTACTTGACCTCACCCATTTGGTGAAGAGGGAGCTGAGCCGGATGACCAAGCTTTCAATTTACCAGTCGATCTACGTTCCAACCCTTGTTCATGGTCATGAGCTTTGGGTAGTGGCCGAAATGAGTTTCCTTCTGTAAAGTGGCTGAGCTCACCCTTACAGATAAGGTAATGAGTTCAAACATTTGAATGGGGGCTCGGAAAAGAGCCGCTGCTCCTTTATGTCGAAAGGTATCTGATCAAGATGCCTCCTGGGCTCCTTCCATTGGAGGTCTTCCGGGCACGTCTAACTGGTAGGAGGCCCCAGGGTAGACGCAGAACACACTGGAGAGACTATCCAGTACATCTCAACTGGCCTGGGAACGCCTTTGGGTCCACCAGGAGGAACGAGAAAAAGTTGCTGGGGAAAGGGACGTCTGGCCTGCCTTGTTTCACCTGCTACCACCACGACCCAACTCCAGATAAGCAGCAGAAAATGGGTGGATGGATGGATATGTTGTGCATGAGGGTGAAGATAGTTAGTTTATGTGATATATGAGTAGACGTAAACACTTGTATATGCACAAGTATATGTATGGATATGGATATGTACCTATTCTGGATATAAGAAGAAGAATTAGGGTAGTGTCCAAAAGGGGGTTTCAGTCACCATTAGACAATCAGATCAAGATCTAATTTTACAGTACTGGGGGTTTTGACTCACTACAGACAACTCACGAAGGTCAGTGATTCTGGAAACACAAGTTTAATAATGCTGAAGTCACCACAAGAGGATATTGTGCTGTGAGATCAGATATTTTGGTGGAAAACAAACACATTGTCTGTAAACATTTTACTGACATGTTCAGTATCAACACATTTGCAACTTGTCAAATACGTAAATTAACAACATATGCTCATTATGTTCATAAAAAATTTAATCTGCAATTATGTTTCCTACCAAGCATATTCGCTGTTGCACTTTAGTTGTATATATATGTAATGACAGGGTTGCCTCCAGATATGGTTTAATAATATTATTCTTCGTGGAATAATAATTGTGTCTGACATGGTTTAAAAATTCTTATAACTACGTCTTCTCTTTTTTCATCATTGGAAAATTCTCAATGTATGTGACCTGGAGGTTTGAAGTTTCTACATCACACCGGTGTGAGTTGCAGTTGTGATGTCACAAATCCTGCTGGTGCATCCTACGTTTTTCAACTCATCATTCATCATCATACATCATTCTGCACAGTGAAGCTCAAACACCACAGTCAGGCAACAAAGAGCAAAACGATTTTGGATTGGAGTGGGACTTAAGAATTCTTTAGCGATCATTATAAACCATTAAAAAACAAAGAAATCAAAGGTGTTGAAAAGTCTGTATGACGTTTTTTTTTATTATGTAATATTGTAATTGTTAATGTTGGCAATTCATTGATAAATACACACGGGTTGCTTACATCCTAATAAGCCATGGAGACTTGAGTTGTAAAAGCTATTAAATCAATAAAACTATAATTCATCAATTGGAGGGCTTCCTCTGATGAAGTCCCTGATGCAAAAGTTGCCATTTTGTTGTCTTTCGGAAACCACCGTGATCCTACCAGGTTGACCCATGCAGTATAAGACCTACCATGAGGAAACAGTTCTTATTCTTCTATTTGGTCCCATCACTTTGACCTGCAGATTGAAACCTTTGTCAGCCGCAAATGTCTGCGTGTAGCAGTGCAGCAGGACTGACTGTCTGCGAAGTTTCCTCTTGATGCCCGAGATGATAAAAATCTACCACTCACATATTTCACCACTGCTGCTAAGTGGGTGATCTATCACGTCCTAGTTATGCAATATCAAACACACGAACACACCAGCAGAAATCATAACAGTGATGGTGACTGCGATGCAAGAGATAAAGGAGTAGTCCGTGTATCACAGCATGGCAGCAGGCTGACAGGCGGTGACAGCCAGAAGAGAGAGATTATTGGAACACACACACACACACACACACACACACACACACACACACACACACACACACACACACACACACACACACACACACACACACACACACACACACACACATATACAGGCACTCACAAGGTGAGATATGTCTCCCAGCATAGAGATGTACTCTGCTGTAATCTCTTTGTATACAAGATACTCTTAGATGGATATTACAGGAGAGAGTGAATGTGTGTTGCAGTGAATGTATGCTGTACGTCCCAGTCTTCACGTGTCGTACGTCCGGTAAACCTAGTCAATACACATTTTAAATGGGTTTAATATATAGTTATCATGTCTGTTTAGTTTTATATTTGCCAGTTTTTAAAGGATAGGCCTGCAGTAGTGTATGATACATTTGAAAGAGTTGCTGAGTTTTTGTAATTATCCCTTGTCTCCATACTAGCCATGAGTAGAGATAGTCTTTGTTCTACGCAAAAATGTGTTCTTAACTTCAGCCAAAGCTAATGTAACACTTCACCAGTCTGAATTTGTCAAATCCGGTAGGTATCTTTATCACAGGAGATATCCCAGCAATAACGGGGCTACCAAGAAATATTGGCTCTGCAAAAAAACACTTGGAATGCAAAATTCTGTAATTTGGAAGCCTCATAATAGCGTCAGCTGAAAGAGAATACAGAGTTAGGTGAATTTTCAAGTTGTTTGTTAGTATTTTTTCTTGAATGTGGCCAAATAGCACAGATTGCATTTACACCTGCCCCTGAGCCAATCACAGTGCAAGTCAGACCAACCTCAGATGTAGTCTGGCCAGTCCAATAGCACATTGGCTGCAATGCATTCTGCATTTGCATCAGAAATTATTTTCGTTTTTCTTGACTCATAGAAGATACAGATCGTGTGTTATTATTATTACTGTTATTATTATATGCATATACTACATTTCTGTCCACAGCGGCTAATACTGTATCTGACTCTCAGGGACTTTGAAGGAATAGTTTGACAGTTGAAAAATTTGCTTTCTTATGAGATTCAGATGGGATTATCAATGCCACTCTCATGTCCGTATGGTAAATATGTTGCTGGAGCCAGCAGCCGGTTACCTTAGCTTAGCACAAAGACCGGGGCACCTACTGTTTTCTGTCTACATGATGCCATAATGATTTGAATTTTTATGCAGATGGATCTCTGTCTTTTGATCATTTTAGTATCCAGTAATTTGAGCCCCCACATGACAAGAGAATATGACAGAGCATGTCACTGTGGCTTATAATCCTGTTATTTTCATTTAAGAAGACTATCAAAGATCAAATCTTTCAGGAACCTGCAAACTGTTTTGAATGCATTTGTCCTGCTCGAGCCCGCCCAAACTGTCCATAAACATCAGCTTATATAAAACCACATGGTGTAGTTACAAACTTTTACTGACACATTTTAAAGAACGACTGGGACTGGACCCTAAATATATATTTGATTTCTGCCCTTTTCGTGGTGGAAGGACTAGACCGAAAACTAAAGGTGATCTCTCCCTTACATTCATGGCCTGAGCTGACCTACTTGAGGAAATGAAGTTCAGCTAAATATCTTCCTTTGATTCTGTTCTTAAGACACTGACACCGTGTAAAGCAGATTTCATTTTCTTCTTATTATTATTATTATGATTATTATTAGTAGTAGTCAAAGTCGTAACAGTAGTATTATTAGCAGAATTATTTACATTTGTATATTTTTAGGGTACATACTTGTACTTACTTGTACATATGTACTCTGTGTTGCATAATCTTGATATTTACAGCATTATTTCAACATTTAATATTTTCTGTTTTGGGACAACAAATTATAGGCCATGTGAAAACTGAAGTCACAACCGCTGCTCAGTGGGATGTGATTCAACACAGTTTCAAAATGTAATTTCCCCGTCATTGATAACTAATCCAGATTAAATTATACAGTACATCCTACTGCAGAGCAAGTGTTGGATAAGCAACTCTGAAGCCCAGAAACATACAGGGATGTCTTTTCTGATTGCATTCAGTGTTGGAATAATACTGTTCTCCTGTTTTGTGCCTATTGGTCCCCATGGGAACTACATCTACACAGTTTAAAACTTGTGCTAATATGCAAAGACCTCAGTTGAGTTTATCTCAGTGCAGTTTTGTGTGTTTTATCAGTCCAACAGAAAGGGTGCAATATTACTTTTGTTTAGTTACCCACTGTGTTGACTATATCGCAAAGATCTAACATTAATATGTAATCATCAGTCAGCGACACAGTGAATATGTAGGTCTCACAGTTCAGGGATCCCATATTATTTGCTAAGCTTTGCAATGTTTAAATAAAGCTCAGCTGAAGAAGTGAAGAATCGCCCCTGTTTAAAGTAGAAAATCGCAGTGCACCAATGGGAGTTGAGCCTGTTAAGTCTGGATTTGGAGTCACTCTTAAAGTTGTGTTGTTTTCTCTTATAAAATCTGCCTCATTCTGCCTCTAAACTAAACACAATGTGTTATTCCATGTGAATGCACCGCAAATGTGTGGTACAGAGAAAAAAAAAAGAAACGGTTTATCCAAACTCTAATATATTCATCCTCAGTTTTATCCTCAGTGATAATTGATGGAGCAGCTGGACAATGGATCTTTCATTTGATATTCAGCAGGATTTATTAAACTATGAGTCAAGTCCAAACATTTTTTTTTTATTCATAGATCTTGTAGATCTCATAGTGTTAATAATATCATTCAACTGGCTGTACCTCTCTATCTGAATCTTTGGATTGCAGAGAGCAGGAAGGAGTTCTTCAAAATTTGTAAATTATTATTATTATTATTATTATTATTAGTGAAAATAGTAGTATTATCATAAGTTGTAAAAGAATCAGCCATAAATCTGTCTAGTATCTGTAGCCTAAAAAACAAGTCATCCCGCTGTCTTCTTGACTTGCGCTCTCTCTCTCTGCCACCGACACGAATAAACACACACACACACACACACACACATATGCACGCGCACACGCACATGCAGACACGCGCACACACAGAGACACGAGCACACACTGTGCCTGTCACAGTGAACCAGTCATCCTGTAATGGCTGCCACTGCTCATTGTTCACATCCTGCTTTGTCTTCAGCGCCATTTTGACTCTGCGGGAGGACACGCAGCTAGTTAGCACCATACCCAACCACACACACACACACAGGCACTACAGGCAGGGAGCTAGCCATGCTAACTCATGGTTAGATTCACAATCAGCATATTAATGGGAGAGAATTAGTAATGCTAAGATACAGTTAACTTCCACACTGGCATAGTACCAACAGAAGCTGAGTTATGTTACACTTTGGTTAGCTCTGGGCCTCACAAACTCCGTAAAAAGCTACATTGTAGTTACTCTGCTCGTCTCACATGGATATACTGCTGGTGGAGGGCCATGTTATGCTAACTATCTGCCCCTAGGAGAGGCAGAGGGATAGCCATGCTAAGCTAATGTTTGACAGAGAAAAACAGATCCTGCAATGGGCTCAGACTGTTTTTCCTCTGTTTATCTGCTCATTCTTTCTCAGGGTTATCTCTGTGTAAACACACATACTGGACAATATCAGGCTAGAGCTGTGTTTTTGCTGTACAGTGTGGGAAAACTAGATGGAGCCGAGAAGTTTAACCTGAAATCTGCATTAAATCCAAATTATGAGCCAGAATGAAAATATATATTGAAAGATGAAAATAAATAATAAAAATGAGAACTGAATAATTTCATTTTACTGACAAACTGTATCTTAATAATTGGGGGAAAAAAATGGGAATTATTTGAAATTACAGGCTTGTGGTTAAATATATAACTTTTATATAAACATTTAAATATAAATTAATTAAATATAATGTGTGTATATATATATATATATATATATACATATATATATATACACACAAACACACACACACACACACACACACACACACACACACATATATATATAGAGGTAGATATGTATATATATATATATATATATATACTGTTGTAGTAATGTCAGTAACATCAGTGTTGTAGTAACACCATCTATTAGAAAATTCCTCTATATTACTAGTGTTAAAAGAATAAAAAATATTTACTTCATGTCATTTTTGTGATAATTATTGTAATATTCAGCATTAATTCATTCGCTATAAAACAAAACAACATGGGCCACATCATAAATGTTTGTACGTTTTATTATTATTATTCCACTATGAAAATATATATACAATAAATAATTTGGATTTTCACTATTAAAGAATCTCAATAAATAAACTAGGGTCTAAAACTCGGGTCATCAGCAGGGCTTCCCTCTCGTCTTGTCTCGTTCAAAGAGAGAATGAATTCATTCTTCAGTTTAGATTTTCTAAAAGCAGTCCAGCTATCTGCACCTAGACTCCGTGAACAGTTCCTGAGAAGTTATTAAGGATCCATGAAGCTGCACCAGAATGGACTAGAGGAAATAAATCCACACATACTGATAAGGGTTGATCATTTTAACAAAAATCATCAAAAACAAGAAAGGCAATAAATACCTGAAATTTGGACAAGAGGGAGAAAATATCCACAACGTTTCGATCGTGAAAGAAAAAAAAACTATTTCCATTCGATGTTTAAAATAAAAAAGAATAATAATAAAATCAACTGCATCTCTCTTAAACTACATTATATCCGCGAAATAAAACCAGCAAGAAGACGAAAAAGTATATTTCAAAATGAACATAATTTTCATTCAGAAATGTTTCAGGAATGTTGCCGAGAAGCTTTTATTCTTTTTAAACAACTGAGTCCTTGCCGAGAGCTGCCTCCTCCGCTCGATTGTTCATCCACACGGGCCTGTCCCTCCACTCCTTCACTCGTTCTTTTTTTGAACCTTTCATTTTCGGTTATTTTCAAATGTTGGAGCTGGCCTCAGAAGTTCAGGTGCTGCAGGTCTATGGTGCACAGAGTGCTTGTGAACAGGTCGAAGTCCTCCTCGGAGAAATCCACCGGGCTATCCAGAGAACTCTGCAGGCTCGGTGACAGGCAGGCGTCCCCGGCAAAGAAGGTCAGGTCGGGCAGTGCGGTTGAGGAGGAGGCTGCAGGGGGAGCAGAGGAGGCGGTGGAGGTGATGGAGATGTCTCGCTGCTCGGAGAAAGGCGAATCTGACGCTGCTGCTGCGGTCCCGGCCTCGCTCAGCTTCACCAGGCCCGGGTTGTCGGCGGAGTTCGTGGCGGTGAACGACGGCGGGGAATTGTGAGCAACGTCAGAGGAGCCAGATTCGCCAGGCAGCGGTGGGCGTTCGGGAAGGCTCAAGCGGCCTCCCTCGTCCGGCGTGGGCTGTGCATTGTCCCCGCTGTCATTAGCGTAGGCGCTGGGGGCTGCAGCCGAAGATGGATCACCGCTAACCGTCTCGACCTCCAGAGTAGATTCCCCAGTGCCAGATGCCTCCAGCGGCTGGCTTGAGTATGGAGATGAGGCGTCGGCGCCTTCGAGCGGCTCAAACCCGCCCGGGTCGCTGGATTCGTGGCCTCCTCCTCCACCACTGCCGTCCCTGTGGTGCGTAGTCTGGCGCTTGTGTTTCATCCGCCGGTTCTGGAACCAAACTTTGACCTGTCGCTCGGTCAGATCCAAAAGGGCGGCTATCTCCACCCTCCTTGGCCGGCATAGGTACTTGTTGAAGTGGAACTCTTTCTCAAGCTCCAGCAACTGCGTGTTGGTGTACGCGGTGCGCAGCCGTCGGGAGCCGGCTCCTCCACCATCCAGGCCCGCCTGGCTCGAGTCTGCAGAGAAACATAGACAAATAAAAGAAGGAACGGGGAAAACTTATGCGGATGATTTATTGTGCAAAATCCTAAACTATCCTCGTTCTTATTTTTTTTTTTTTTGTGGCTATATTTCGTTTTAACTTCAAATTGTAATCTACTTCATGAAAACCCCGTAAAACCTCTACAATTTTATTGCGTGCAAGATTTCAAGCCAAGAAATAAGCTGCGTCAGCATCGAGCAGAAATCCCCTCGGCTCGTCTCTCTAATAAAAGAGTAATAAAACACAAAAAAGTCTCATAAAAAATACTCCTTCCAATTACAGCAGCAGCCAAACTGTTAAAACAGACCAATATGGTGCTGGTAAAAAAAAGAAAGAATTCAAATAAAAAGGAAAGAAAAAAGAAAAAGAGAAGGCAAACAACGCGCAGATAAAGACAGATGATCATAGTGCCAAAATTGGGTTTCCTTCTATGTAAAGTACAGCGAGCCCAGTGTGTGAGGCTGCAGTGTGTGATCAGAGAAATGCAAGAGAGGAAAATAAATACATCATGGGACCGGGAGGAAATGTGCAGGGAAATGTGGGGATATCGATGTGAAACGAATGTGTCAGAAACACTACTAAGGCCGCGAGTGACTTTATGAATGAGATCAGAAAAGGCAGGAAATTGGGCAAGAAGGGAAGACGAGAAAACAAGTATTTACATTCAAAATGGGTGTGGGTGGGATTTTGTGTGTGTGGAAAGGAAAAAAAAATAAAAATGATAATAAAAAAAAGAGGAAAAAAAATGGAAATAATGCAGAATGTCATGAAGCTCAGTGTAAAATACAGACATGGCCTAAGCCTCCAGAAAATCCGATTGTGTGCAGTCTGTATGCTGTGTGGCTGTAGTTTATACCCCCAACCCCCCACCTCAACATATGTCTGCTCGGTTTGCCTCGCCATTATATTTCCTACCCCAATCCAATATGGCTACCACCTCGGTTGTGCTATGAATATATAATATCAGGGTGAAGCTGCTGCTGCTGATGTGAAACCACACCACCCACGGAGCGGAATGATACAGGCTGAAGCAGCAATCATAACACCTTCTGTGCGTCTTTAAGCACAGTGAATCAGTCTACACGGACAAAATGCATTTTAGAAGTTTAGGCTACAGATGGTACAGAAATAACAGAATGCTCTTGTGAGAGGTTTGCACTCAGTGTAAAGCTGATACACACATATACTGGTCCCTGAAATGACGTAGATAATGTGTGGAAGACGTTAATGGTGCATATTTAAATGCATGATGAGAGAGTGTGCAAAGCACTGCAGCACAATGCAGGGGTCTAGATATGGCTTCCCTGTTGACACAGCATCACAGCACTGCACAACACACACACACACACACACACACACGCACACACGCACGCACACGCACGCTGAGGAATAAAAAGGCAATGTCATCTAACCAAATGCATTCTGTATGTAATGAATGTTAGGTTATTTCTGAAGGGGATGTGAAATGAAGATGCAAACAGAGAAAAACAAACTAGAGGCTGCACACCGCTCACACTCTTACCACACACGCACATAATGGCTCCCGCATCCCAGCATACCGACCTGTGGGTGACTCGATGCCCGCCGAAGCGTACCCGGAGGCGGTCGGCGACGGGGAGGACGAGGAGGGGGGGATGATGGATCCGCAACCGCTGGAGCTGCCCCCCGGCTTGGGGCACTTCTTGGATGACTTCTTCTCCTTCATCCAGGGGAACTCGTGGGCCAGAGTACCGGCCGGGGTCGCCGTGATCGGGGCAGGGGCCTGGCCCGGCGGTCCGGGCTGCTGGGCGCCTCGGTGATGCGTCTGGAGGCCATTAGTGGCGGAGGTTCTCCGGTTCTGCTGGCTCCTAGCAGCCGGTCTCGGCTGGCTGGCTGTGCAGGGGCTGAGGCTGGGGATGGTGTGCTCGAAGGGAGGCGGAATTACTGTCGACTCCTTGATTGATGAAGTTTGAAATGACTCCAGGGCGGCGGGGAAGGACGTCAGGCACTCTGCTAGGGATGGCTGGCTGTTTATAAAACCGATCTCCCTTTCAAATTCAAAATTCATAGCTCCCTCAAACCGGTTTCAGCCTCAAACGGCAAGACCCCCGAACAATCCCTTCCCCAAAAATAATAAAAAAAAACAAAACAAAAACACATACACGCGCACGCCGCACACGCACACAACACAATATGGCTTCTCCAAAAAACAAAACGAAATGAAAAAACGCACGAGCATGTAGGCTCCTGACCGCAATGGCGTAAATGCGGTGGCTATATAATAATTGTGTATATTGGTGATATTACTAGCGTATGGGGACCTGGGTAAGCTAAACTGACGAACTATGGGACGAAATTGCAGCCAATTCCTGGTCATGTGAGCCAAAAGAGCCAATCGGGGGCCGGGGCCTGGCGGCGGCGATGGCTGTGGGAAGCAGCGTTATTATTTTTCCACCAAATGCTGTGGCAAAGCGAGGCTGTAGCACACGATAGCTGCTATTGTTTTGTCCTAACGGGGGGTAAATTCTGGGGAGAAAAAAAACGTGAGGGCGGCCGGTCGCCATGTGCGCCGTGTGGGCGGCGGGTCGTTGCATCCCGAACCACAAACAATAGAGCATCGTTCGAAACATTTTTTCCATCCTCTGGGTGATGTAATGACGGTTAACATTAGGTGAATGGAGCTGGCCAGCTCTGTTTGCAATATGGCTCCTTCAGGACAAAAAAAAAAAAAAAAAAGAGAGAGAATAAATGTTTACAGCACTCAGCTCATTAATCCTATAAAGGTTGACAGAAGCTTTAGACACAATAAAGTTGGAGAGGCTTTTAGATTGCACAGTAACTCAGGAGGAGAGGATGATGAAGATTTTTACTCAGCGGTAGTGAAGATGAAACAGATTCGCTGCTAACAGGGCAGAGAGGCAGAAACTTAGACCTAACTGTGAGCAGATGAGGAGAGAGGCAGAGACAGGGAGCCTGTTGGTGTGTAAGTGAACATTTTTCATATTTAATAGGCCTTTTCATCTATTTAGTTATTCTGCTTTTTAAAATAGTGTTTGGAGCTTTTGACTGTGTGTTTTCCTAAGAAAGAGAGAAACCTAATTATTGCCTAAATATAATCTCAATTTAGAATAGACTCTGCACACCGGCTCAAAAATTCTTCTTGCTAGCTACCATGTTTCTCTCTCACCCTATCTCCCCAGTGTGTGTGTGTGTGTGTGTGTGTGTGTGTGTGTGTGTGTTTACGCCGAAAAAGGAGAGTTCACAGCGAGGTCGTTCCGAGATACTTTAAAGGAGGGGAGAACGCTGCAGACATGTTCCTCCTAATAGTTATAATAGTTATAATAATAATAATAATAATAATAACACAGCTGCACTAATATGAATGCGTATAGAGAGCGAGAAGGTACTGCATGGCCCTTAGACTTAACAGGACGCACATGTAGATTTTTATACAGATCGGGACCTCGGGAATTTAGCAGAGGATATTTTGGGGAGGGCCCGTGGAGCCCCGAGTGGGGGAAAAAAAGAAGTGCGGTGATCAATCTTTCTCCCCCTGCAAAGAGCCTGACAGCAGCTGCTCTCTCTCCCTAAATAACACGAAAAGCTCCAGTCTTACCCTCTCTGTGTCTTTAGGTCCACTATTCGCCATGTTTTTTTTTAATTTTCACATCACTTTTATGCGCGGCAAATATGCGCACAGGGAAACGTCGTACAGAAAATATTTGATCTATTTAAAAAGAATCAGCTACCCGGGCCAAATAAAAAAAAGGGTATTTAGCTCGCAGATCTTTTCTCCCTCTTTCTCATGCCATTTGGCTTCGCCCGCTGACACTTAAAAAGAGCCAGAAAAAGCAGAAACGTGTGTGGGAGTGAGGGCCATTGAGCGCAGCAGAAAGCGCAGGCACTGAGTAGGCCGAGGCTGTATGAACAAACAGCAGACACATCGGACACAAGCTGCTGACTGAGCTCCACTATCACAGTACGCTGCACCGCTTTGGTCAGGCTTCTTTTACTCAGTTTAACAATGCCAGCGATTTTTTTAAAAGATTTATTTTATTTTATTTTATTTTTTTGTAGAATTCCGACAAGTTTACGGGGAGTTTTGGTGGAGAGCAGAAGAAGTTTTTGTCATGCCGCGGATTGCCAATTGAAGATGGGGACTTTGTATGACTTATCTAATTTAATTCAATTTTATTTTATTTTATTTTATTTAGCAGTCAATACTTTTGTTTTGGGTTACTGATAATGGCAGGGTAAACCATTTTTCTTTTTTTCCTTTTAGCAACTAAATTTAAACGTTATTGATATATGAGATTTTGATTGGTTCAAGGTCTGTTTTCCAGTAAAAAATAAATAAATAAATACAGGAAAAAGCTTCTGATGTTACATAATAGGTTATAATTGTAGACCGTCATTCTGTTGAGTCTTTTAAGTTGAAATCATAGAGTTTTGTATTACAACAAAAACAACCACTACTACTTCTACTAATAGGCTACTACCACTACTACTACTACTATTATTATTATTATAATTATTATAGACTTAAGTGATATTGATAGCCACCACATGCTAAAAAGAAGACATCTGTTCACATATGACCATTTAACAGATTTCTTTGCCTAGAGATATATCACGAAATTGCAGTCTTATTAAACTGCAGTTATAATTTGAACAGTTCTCTAAAGCAGTCTATGTACCAGTCTCTTAGCGTGTTCTACAGTAAAAGCTGAACTGTTTTCAGCTGTGCCTGCGTTGCTGAAGCCGAGGCCGGCTCTTCGTCTGTTTTTATGAGGCAATAAATTAGATCCAATCTCTGCTTATTGGTGTTTTTATCGTCTGTTAGTCCAACGGAGATGTAAAGGGAAGTACGGCCATTATTTATGGGAGCCTGATTTATGTCCCAAGTTTTAAGCTGCTCTCAGGCCTTTGAGCATACCCGTGCTAGAGAGTGAGAAGGGAGAGTGAGAGAGAAAGAGAGAGAGAGAGAAAGAGAGAGGTGAGGTGGGGGTTAGAGACCACGTGACCAGGCCAAGGCGTAGTCCTCGGGGCTTTTTTTGTTTGTTTGTTTTTGGTCATAAACATTAACACAGGAGAAATAGCTAGCAGGAAGATCAGCAGGTGTTTATGTGTATGAAAAAGAGAGATAGAGAAAGAAAAAGAAAGCTGAAAAGAGAGAAAACATTGAAATGCCTGAACTTTTGAACCAAATTAACTTTTTCATGAAGAGTAGAAGTAAAAAAAAAAAAGAAAGAAAAATAAAAAACAAGAGGCTAATAATCACTAGTTACATTTTTAAATATTCAAACAGGGGATTAAATGAATAGTAAAAAATGTTAACATGCTCCATAGGTTTCTGCATGGTTAGAAACTAAGCCATACATGAAATCAGTAAACTAAATGGCTGACACCCACACAACCCCAACCATCTGCTGGACTGTCTCTCTGGCCATAAATTGGTCACCAAAAGCTCATTCAAAACAAAACAAAAAAATCCTCTCAACTCAAGGGCCACTTGCCAAATTTTTCAGGAGCTTTCAGACAAACCTCAAGGTCTTGCTCACCATTTTCAGAATAGCTAGGACGTTGCTGCTGTAAAAATCAGACCATTTATATTCCACAGAACTGGTTCTTAAAAACCACTCAATTTAACTGGGATTCTTGGAAAGAAGCGGGGAATCGTCATGCAGAGGAACAGATTTGTCTCATGTGAAATGTCCAGGGTTAAGAGGTCAGATCGGGTTTCAGTGTTGTGCTCAAGGACACCTTAGCAGCATGGGTTGCATGTTTCAGGGGGTTGAACCAAAGGTGCCTTGCTGCCACTTTGTCACTCTAAATAACTGTTAACTTTATTATGAAAACAAATCAATTTTATTACATCAAATTGCCACCTACATTAATTTCCTCCTAATTGTATATCATTTTTGCAGAGAAATTGTCTCTTAAATGTTTTGTTCAGCACCAGTGACAGTTATCACTGCTGAATGCATCTGTTAGATTCATAACCGGGAGGGTAGATGTGACTGATATCAACACTAGATAATAAAATATCAAGACCGGTTCTGACTGAGTTTGAGCTTTTTCCGCTACTGGTAACAGACTTTGAACAATGATGAGGAGATATCAGAAAAAGACAACAGCGCTGTTTGCAATGTTAGAGGTCTTGCATCCTCCTAATTGTGAAAAAGAAAAGAAAATCAAGTGCCAACACTTGTGGCTTTAGGTATGGGGTTTTAGTACAGGAATTATTCCTGAATCCAACTTTTGCTGGGATGCAGCCCAGTTTTTGACATTAGCATCAGTGGCTCGTAGGTGCTGGTAACTGGTAAGGTAAATGAATACAGCCACCAGCTACACAGTAGCAAAGTAGGCTGTGATTGGTGCATTTGCCAAGCACAACTACCAAACTCTTTGGCAAGTACCCACTTTCATTCTGTGTAGTTCGTAAAGCATAGCGGACGCAAGAGCAGAGTTAAAGTTTCTCTAAAGGTTTAAGATGTTTCCCTCTAATGCCTGACATGTTACACACGGCTCTAGGCTTCACACTTAATAAATGGGAAAGTACTCTGGCAGTGAGGCAATGCTTTAGCCTGAGGTATTGACTCAATAGTTAGTGCTGGCATCAGTGTCAGGCCATCCCTGAAAAAGAGACCTGCTGTTTAAAAGAAGCCACACCTACACTAGACCTGGGATCATGAGCAGCATTTTGTTGCCTCAACTGTCACTTCCTGGTTGAATACATGTGATCTTACTGTGAGGAGCTATAAGAAAAAATATTTGCACAACATTTAACTGTTATGGATACTTTTAAAGGATTTAGGTAAAATAATAGTGATGTCTTGTATCTTCAAAATATTACTTTCAGTATTAGGAAAAAGCAGTTATGTTTTGGACTTAATGTGGCTTTGTAATGTTGAGGTTACCCATCTGATTTGAAAGGGTTAGTAGGTTTAACACTTTTTTTCCAAGAATATGTTATCTTTCAAAGGTGATAATCAACAAAAATATGCATCATCATAGAACTTGACTTACTTTAAAAGTTGGTTAAGTTCTAATTCTGGTGTGCGGTAATTTGCATATTTTCATACTTTATGATTTTTGCCACAGGAACTCCGCAGTGCAAAGGGTTGTATGTTTCCATAACAATCAATACAATTGGTGTTAGCAGGTTTTCCCCTGACATTGACACTGCCTAAGAAACTGCTTTTTCAAACGGGATTTTGTGGGTTTTTGTGGGTAAAGACAATCTAAAATTTATTTACCAAACACCGTGAGTCAAGTTGTTCACTCCTGCGAATCTTAAAAAACTGACGATAGCTCTGAATAACATAACCTTTTATTAAAGAATTGTTCGACAGACAACTCTCTCAACAATGAAAGAAAAGAGAGCTACAAATGACAAAGAAAGAAGTTGTTTTTCTCCAAAAAGACTCATTCTTTTTTCCAGCTAAGAGTTTGTCTAACTTTTCTGACTATGCAAGGGTGGGTCACCAATCCCCATCCTTGCCTTTTTCCTTGTACAAGCCAAGACATTTATGTACAAGGGTCATTATAGGAACATAAAAACTACTTATTTTCTTCTAAAATACAAGAACTAAAAAAATTAACTTCAGTACAATGGACAAGAAGAAACACAATGTTGTTTTTTTTCTTTCATAACAGGTAAATACTAAAAAAGTACAGTATTTTTTCGATATAAATACATGAAGGATAAATAATAATACAAAACAGAAAATCTTTTTAAACTGGCTATAACAAATAAATATTTAGATATGAATGTTCACTTGAACACACATTGCCGAAAGACGCTTTGATTGGAGGGCCTTCCGTCTTCAAAATAAGATTTTATTATTATTATTTTTTACCTTTAACCATCAAAATGTAAACTCTAAGTGCAACAATGATGCCCAGATGTGAAAGCATTTGTATGAATCTGCATTTTGAAAAACACCGGTTTACTTACAGAACATCAGTGAGGGACAGAGTGAGGGACAACCACACACAGCTTTTTTTTCAGTTTTTAACACTGGGTGAAACAGTCTGTAAGGGTTTTAGTGTGTTTTGTCCCAAACTGCTCTCACTGACTGTTCAAATCAATAAACTCAGTTGTTTTAAAAATGTGTGATACACACTAGCTGAGATTTCTGGGGCATGCATTTTTGTTCAAATATATACCCTGTATCCACGTTAAAAGTCAAGATATGTGAGAACAAAACAAAACAATATAAAATGTGTTTTTTTACGCATTGGTATGGCGCTAATGTAAGTGAACCCTTTCAATGAGAGAGAAAGAAAGAGAGAGAGAGAGAGAGAGAGAGAGAGAGAGAGAGAGAGAGAGAGAGAGAGGAGGGCAATGACTTACCCAAACATAAATAAATAGTGTTCTCCACTCTTATTATTTACCCTGTGTCGATGATGTGCTAAAATAGGAACATTAAAAATCTCTCCTCCATGTCCTCTGGTGTGTTTGTTTGAAGATGTCAACAGCTGGCATAACCTGGCTATGGATGTCAACGAAAGGAAGCTAGCTTAGCATTGCTGTGTGTGTGTGTGTGTGTGTGTGCGTTTGTGTTTATGAAGGTGTGATTAGCTAACGTAGCTTAGCAAACTATGTCTATGGGAGCTAGTTTAGCCTTTGAGCTCGTAGCTTCATAAACCCTGTTAGAGGGATGGGAGCGTTGGTGAGTGCATGTGTGGTGATGGATGTATGTGTGGGAGGACAGTCAGTGTGGGATTGTGGAAAATTTTGACTCCTTCAGAAACCATGTGCTGCTGCCACAGACAGGAGACAGCGAGTTACTTGTGATTCAGTCTGGAGGGACAGAGACAGGTACGACAGAGGAAAAAGAGGCAGCAAAAGGAGGACCATCCAGTGGTTTTTATGTGCGTTGTGGAACGGGGGGGAAATAGAAGAAGACAAGTGCTGCCAGCTCCGGCTGGCTGATGGAGAGGCAGAGCCCTCCGCATAGCTCAGCTCAGCTGACAACAACATGTGTTGCCTGGAGGGGTAGAGAGCTCAGCGTCATAAATCTAACCACCTCGTTAACTGACCATTAAAATCTCAACTATTTCATTTACCAGGCGTAGAGCTGTTTGTGTATGTGTTTGTCTTAGGGGAGAGATTTTATTATCAAAGTACACTTTGAAAACACATACTAGCTCTAACAGAGCCATTATCAGCTTTTTTACTACATGCTAACTGAACCACTTCAGCAATTTGCTCCATTCAAGCAAGAATTGTTTGGGAAAGTTCAGTAATGCATTAGAAGTCCATGGAGGAAGGATTTTGTCAAAAGTAGAGAATTATGCTGCAATTGCTTTGCTTAGTAACTTAAATATAATACATTATATAGACAGATCTTTCTTTCATTCTAGATATTTCTTGAGAAATATTTTGATGAAAAGCTGAAATCTCATCTTCTAACATCAGCTTTGTTTGATTACAGTAATTCATATTGCAGTTTTCAGACTGACTGTGGAGTAGATTATTAGGCTAACAAATACTGACTAAACAGTGCAGCTCCCCATACATGATGTTATGCCATACAGCTGGTGATATGTCTCTGCACCAGTGCCACAAGAGGAGCTTTATTGTTCCCAGGGGGGACAATTGACTGTACACCTCATCTCCAAGCCTACAATATGATTCACTGCCCTAGGACCAAGACATACATTCAGAGTAGAGTGTAGAGTGTAAATTTCCACAAAAGGGTTCATGTAAAATTTGTAAACATTGGTGAAATGAATGAAGAGTTCTGAAATGACAGTAATCAGTTTTGAAATAGTGTCTTAAAACTAGCTGTTTTTCAAATGGAAAGTTTAAAAAGTGATAATGTACTGTTAAATGGTTCAAAATTTATGTCACTTCATTTCCCATATAACGATGTAAGGTTAAAGCAGTATAGAGTAAGTTAGTGAGTTTGGTCCTAGCCTAAAAGATTCTTTGAAAATTTTGGCAGCTACAACTGATTTAACTACTTTTATATTGCAGGATGTGTATTTTTTTTGACAACGTGAATGGTTATGGTTTGGGTGCGTTACTGCTACTAGCTTACAGACACAACCTCTGTGTTTTTTAAATTAAATTAACTGCACTTTCAACCTAACAGTGAATGCTCTGGCCCTAATCAGACTTGAAGGAGCTCTTTATGAAGGCAGTGGAAACAGGGTGGGAATGGCCAAAACCACTCACTGATTGTTTTCCTTTCTGACTGTAGAACACAGGACAAACCACTGGATGGCTCCTGTCTGTCTTGCCTTTTCTCTCCTCCCGTCCCATTGCAGCGGTAGAGTCCCCACGTCTTAGTTAGTCTGCTAGTTAGTTAGTCTGCTATAGTTAGTCTGCTAGAGAGTCTCGTCACTTGTTCTGTGTCGTCTTCACTATTTCCTACGTTGTCATTTTGTTCCAAACCTGCTACAGGTGAGTGAGCTTGGGTGCTTCCTGGATTCTGCCCTGAGTCGAGGTGTGGTGCGCTGACAGCTCAGTGTATGTCGGGTGTGTGGGTGGGTCACAGGTACCCTGGGGGCCCCCTCCGCCCACGTGGTGCTGGTTGGTGGCCGACATGGGCCCTGCGCCATTGTAGTCCATTGTTTGGTGGTGGGGTGGCGTGGGGCCAAGGTGGTTTAGCCCATAAATTGAGGGCCCTGAGCCAGGCATGGGTTCCACATAACTTCCACCCCCCACGTAGACTGGACTGGCTTGCATGTTGGTGGGAGTCCCGTAGCCGGCACTATTGGCCTGCACAAGGCTATGGTGGGGATGGGGGTCACCGTAGTCTGGGTCTGGGGCGCCGTATTTCTGCTGGGAGGGGCAGCCCTTCATGGGGACACTGGAGTAGGCAGTGGACATGGAGTAAGACACTCCCTGGTGGGGCTTGCCAAATGTTGGCGGAGACGGGGCATCGTAGCCTGCCCCCCCTCCCCCTCCTCCCCCTCCCATGGGGTGTATTGAGTTGAGGAAACTGGCGGAAGACTGCATGGGCAGGGGCGGGGAGCCGGTTGGTGAGGGCCCTCCAGAGCTGGAGCTCAAGCCCTTGGACTTCTGGTCCTTCTTGTACTTCATGCGTCGGTTCTGGAACCAGATCTTGATCTGGCGTTCAGACAGGTTGAGCAGGTTGGCCATCTCCACGCGCCGTGGCCGGCACAGGTACCGATTGAAGTGGAACTCCTTCTCCAGCTCAACCAGTTGGGCGCTGGTGTACGCCGTACGAGCCCGCTTAGATGATGCTGACGACCCACTGGTAGGACTCTTCTCCCCGCTGCTACCGCTCTCAGCTCCTCCTGATGCTGAGGACAGAGAAAAAAAAAACGTTCAGCAGAGACAGAGCAAGGCAGAGAAGTAGAGGGAACATGAAATGGAAAAAAAAATTGGGATTATATAGGACAAAAAAAAAAACCAAGGAAAAACTATCAAAAGAAACATGAGGGGGAAAAAAACCTCAGAAAATTACCAGGGTGAATGTGGGAGAAATGTACAGAAAAGGAGGATAGAGTAAAAAACAAGTTAAAAGATGGTGAAATAAAAATTGACAGAGCCGGAAAGGTAGAGAGAACATAACATAACAAGCCTGCATGTTGGAGGAAATTGAAAGCATGCAGATTCTTAATAAAACAGAGGGGGGTCTGGGCAGGCCAGCTGAATTATCCCTTGATATTAGTTGTCAACACTTCATAACAGTGGCAGTTATTAAGAGACCAAGGCCTTGGTGCTGGCCGAGGGCTGCTAAATTGCATCTTGGCTGGAAAGACAAACCCCCAACAGCAACAGCAGCTGCAACACAAGGACTGCAAGCAAGAACTGAAGTTGACCTGCACTCACTTAAGTCAGCTTGCCAATAAAAGTTAACACTGACTTCTAATGGAGCTGGAAGGTATTCAGAGACTTGTTCAGAGACACTTCACCAGGGAGTAGTTTGAACACATGCGCATCTGTTGATGAAGATGATGTGAAAAAGCTTGTATCACATCTTGTAGGATTATTTTTTCTACTTGATTTGACTTGACTTGATTTAATTCAACTGTTGTTTGTGCTAAGTGAATTTCATGACCTTTGGGCTTTGGATACCAGTGGAAACCTACTACCTACTGGCTAATTGTAAGTCACTCCTGGTGAGTGCAAGTGATAAATGTAAATATTTTTTGAAAATGGCAATGTTTATGTTACTCTCAGCAGGAAGCTAATCATTTTGTCACAAGGCCATAGGTCCCTCTAAATCTCAATTACACCCACTGCTGACACTGCATGACACGATGTATTGAAGTGGATAGGACTCTATATGTCGGTTAGTTAACTGACAAACAAGGGCCAAAATAGACTAATATACAGGCTGCAATTAACTAGAGTAAATAATAGAAACACCTATCAGTATAACGCAATGCAAATACAAGCTCCAAAATGATTATACAGTTCAATCAACACCTCTCTAGAACAGTTTCAATACAAACTGAACATTACCACCTTCATTAAGGGAGGATTTGTTAGGTTTAGCTAGGTGTACCTAATAAAATGGCAACTGAGTATTCTTCATTTGCAATAGAAATGGAAGGAAGTTGTATGAGTGTGCACAACAACGGCAAGTACAGTATGTCAAATGTGAAGCAAAAAGTTGTTCGCTAAACTGTATTATTATATATTATATATAGTTTTGGTAACAATTTTGTTCAACTTTGTTTCCATTTCTGAATAAATTTGACTAAACTGGGTGTTTACAAGTGTTTACAACCTGTCTAATTGTCTGACTCCTAGAGTCTCTTGCTGCGTTCTAAGATCCCAGCAATTACCATGGTGTATAACAGTGTTATAATGAAAGAGCTATTGGCCAGAAGTATTAGAATAAAATTTAGGTTGTAGTAAGCTTTAGTTTTGTTGTCATTCCCTCCAGAGTGGTCATGCCTGATGTCATAAGACTCGAAATGTTTTTGTTTTTTCTTCCAGGTGAGCAACATGAGCAAAATCTCATAAGACACTGCCTCATTTGAATCCAACAATTCTGAAGGTTTCATGTGTGTCTATGTGCATGCTTGCGATGTGTTCACACTAATAGTAGCTGATGCAGTATAGTTCAAAACAAGCAGTGAGATCCTGTTTATCTGTAATTCTTGAACCCTCTCAACAGTATAAACAGTTGACTCTAGTGTTTATTTCTATGGACAGAGAGAGAAAGATGAGAGAGGTAAACATTGTGTCATCCGTCTCACAGAGCTGTTGCATTCATTACATTATTGTTTAAAATTCTCATCAATTAACAGTGAAATCTCTTCTCAATACTCTGTCCAGTCAACTGAAAGACTTTTGAAGACTCATATTCATTATGGCAGAACATGTTTTTTTCTCATTGATAACTACCAATTCAAATAATATAACTATAATATAACTATAATATCTGTCTGCCTCAGTGACTGTTTTCCTCTGCCTTTTATCACACACGCAGATGATATTCAAATGTATCAACCTGCTGTTTTATTTTTCATTTCAAATGTTTGCTTGCCATTCTCCCTCTCTCTGAAAATATATTAATCTGTTATCATACATGACATTTAAATTCATCCTTCCTTCTTGCAGTGGCTTTCCAAGGGGATGTGAAAAGGAGAGGAGGACGCCAGAGAGGCGAGGAAGGAGAGCAATGGGAAGGCATATAATAACCAGAGGGTGGAGAGAAAGAAAAGTAGGAAGTACAGGGTGAAAAGGAGAATGTAAATGAATTAATAAAGGTGTACAGGCCAATGGCTGAAGGCTTCTGGCAGCTGGTTACCCAGACTGTCCTATAACTGGCAGTATTATTACTGTAATGAACTGCTCATTTTTCACTGATGAGAAAGTTAACTTAAAGACAAAAAGCCATGGAAGTTTTTTTTTTTGGTGCATTTGCTTAAGATTTGAGACTAAATATACTGTGTAAAGAGCAAATATCTCTCTCTGTTTTACCTTTCTCCACTGCTAGTCCTGAACTGATTCTGTGATTACCTTGTTTTGATAATATTCGAGATAAAGGTTTTCCCTTCTTATGCATTGGAACTATTTCCCTATTTGCCTTGGCAGATGTGGTTGGTGAGCACAGGTTTTTGTATAGGCCTGTACAGACACAATGTTGCTGAACCTGGCGACCCTACAGTTACAGCAAGGGTCGAGGAAGTCACTTCCCTCAGCTGTTGTTCTCCAAGGAGTAGTTCAAGAATGTAACTCCACCTAAAACCACAACTTGTTGTTTTTACATTTGTCCATGTGTACAGATTAAACAACATGTTAATTACTTGGTATTTGTGAGCTTTAGAGGTGCTGGTAGGTGTATTTTTTTCACTTCAGATAGGGCCAGGTTAGCAGTTTTCCCCTGCTTCCTAGGGATTATATTCACATACTACTAAACTGTTTTCTCAGTTACATTGAGGTGGCAACGTAATCACTGACTGGATACCTGGAGGCTTTTTTTTCCTAATGAATGCAATGTTTTTTTCTTTTTTGAATGAATGAAGTGCTACATATATTAATGGCAGTGGGCTCAGAAGGAGGTTGTTTCGGTAGATGGTGGCTATACAAAACGCAGGACTGTCACACCAGAGACCAGAGTTCACATCCACATTCCCATCTGTGGTTAGGTTTAGGCAACAAAAGCACTTAGGCTAAGTTTAAGGAAAGATTGTGGTTTTGGCTAAATGTAAATAAACTCGTTGGGTCTGAAGTTACTGTGAACTTTTTCTGTATTAAACCAGACCACGATCCTTTCTCTAACCTTAACCAAGTGCTTTTGAGTGTCCAAACATAACCGCAAAAAAGTTTAATAATGCTGTAGTCACTACAAGTACATGTATTTGAAAACAAACATGTTGTCTGTGAGCGTTTTACTGATACATTCAGTATCAACATATTTGTACAACTGCACAAAAACATAAATTAATAACATTTTCTCTTTACAGTAATAGAAAATGCAATCCTGTCGCAATTGTGCTTCCTTCAAAATGTATTTGCAGATGCAAATGGGTTGCACATAACTGTAATTTCTAGTAGCCAGGGTTGACTCATCTAACACTTGAAATACTTTACTTTCCTTCAAGTGTTTGTTTTTCCTTTGCCATTAACAATAAACACATTCCTCCTTTTTACTTATTTACTGGAGCACTCCTCTATGTTCGCAGTAATACTTGTCAGGCTGTCATGCCTCTTCCCTTTGACGTGTTTTACTATTGGCTGCTTCACATAGCAAGGGATTTTAAAGTTACCCTACTGATGGACTGTAGTTAATCCAGCTCACCAGCCACATTAGTTCATTTAAAAGCCATATTAGTTGGGTAAAATTACCTTAGACTAGAGCAGACTAACCCATCAGCCAGATAAATAATAACCGATTTGTGTACTTGCCTGTGGTCATTTCCCTGTCCTATCCAGTGCCCATGGAAACCTATTTTTCCATAATAGTCTGATAAACCTTTTTAAATCCTCTGGGGATTTGAAAGAGGATGTTGATAAGGGAGGTGAGGAAAGAAGCAAGCGGTGATGGGAAGGAGAAGGCGGGATAATAGGAACAAAGATGCTAATGAGGAAGGAAAATGAAGCAGGAAAGAAATGGATGGAGGACAGGAAGAGATGAGAAAAGGAGTAATGAGAGAGAGAAACAAGGACTGGTATAGGAGAAATAATTATTCTGCTAAGCCATGTTGTTTCTGTACTACTATGTGTGAGAAATCAAAGCAAAGATACACAGAAAGACAGAGACAGGTGTAATCCAACACACCATTGCCAGAGTTGTTGCTGGGTGAACAGTTTTTCTGCTTGGTCGTCTGACGACACTCTTTCATCCAGGGAAAGATCTGCTTGGCCAAGGTCGGGTTGGGGGGCAGTGAGGAGGAGGAGGACGATGTGGAGGAGGAGGAATTAGACGACTTATTGGGGACTGATTTAGAGGCTGAGGAGGCCCCATTACTGCCCCCCGGCTGCTGAGCCCCTGTATTACCGTTGTTGGGGTTTGGGGGCAGTGGAGGGGACACCTGGGAGCCGGGGTGGTGCTCAGGTGGCAAACTGGGCCGCATGCAACTGCCATTCAGCTCCTTGGTCTTGGTTAGCTGCTGCTGCTGCTGCTGGTGGCCGCTGTTACTGCCCAGCGACTGTAAAGAGCAGGCCGAGCGCTGGTACGAGTCCACATCCAGATGGGTCGTCGACTGGAAGGCTGGCTGGTGGTGGGACACTGGGACCGGGGCATCGTAGCCCCCAAAGCCGTTGGCGGCTGCTGCCGCTGCCGCTGCCGCCCCTTGCACCTGGTAGGACGAGTAGCCACCGAAGAGCGTCGAGGAGTTGTCGTAGTATGTTGTCTTCTGCATTTCTGAGAGAAGTGGCGGCGTCTGCTTGTGCTCCGGTCCTTGTTGAAAACCACTGCCGGAAGACCATTTGGTACCGGGGGTCACGTGACGGTGTCTCTCCAACGGTCCCCTGCAACCTGACCTAAAAGGTTAGGAGAGGCAGAATAAAGAAACGAGAGCGATAAATCCATCTTCCTCTAATGAAAGGCGCCATGACATGAATAGAAACCACTGCTTTTCTTTCCTCACCCTCCCCTTACCCTCCCCCTCCCTTCTGAGCCCACTGCACACCCTGCAGATGCTCTAGTGGTGGGGGCACGAGGAGGGCAAACCACTTTCGAATTAATGTTCAGTTTTTATAGAAATGTTACCTTCATTCACACAGTAATTAACAGTTATTATTATTATTGTTGTTATAATAATAATAATAATAATAATAATAATAGTAGTAGTAGTAGTAGTAGTAGTAGTAGTAACATAGTAGCCTGTCTTCTGTTACTATTAGTAGTGTTAATAGCTGTAGAATTATTAGTTACTTCTAAATTTGGTATTCATTAATTATTCTCATTTTTAGCAATTAATCCAAGAATGATGACAATTTTCCGCCTTTGGATTTAAAAATAAAATGAAATTAAAAAATAGTTTCAGAACTGTTTTAAATATTACGATAATTCATACGGCATTTATTTTACTTATTCAATAAGTTTCATGTTTATTAATTTAAATGTTTTTGCAATAAAGCACTGCCCCATCATGTCAGGTGTTATTCAAGCTGGACGTGAATTTTTGTCGTGCAATGGCGGCAGTGAGTGTTGCCTTCCTATATTTTCCTTGAGACGGATGTAGGTAGCCTACTTCTGTCAACCTATGATTTACTGTATTCCGTCTGCTCCGCTGCTACCTCACTCATCCTCAAGCACAGGGGTCTATCTCCGGAAGCGACCATTGCTGCTGAATATCAGGCTATTCTTGCATCACGGTCGTTTTTTTTTTTGTTTTTTTTTAACTGGTCAGAGGAAACTTATGGGAGTAATGCGTATTACTGTATGTCATTAATATGTTTGAAAGTTCTAAACGGAGTAACAAAGAAAAACGTATTAACGGTCCTGCAAAGTTCATCATATAGGCCATAAATCAAATCTATATGGAAGAGGGTGATCTCCGAAATATACCTAAAAAATTGTATTTTGGGAATTTCGGTCAGGGGAGATCAGGGTTAGATTTAAGGCGGTATATATAGGCCCCATTCATATTCCGTTTGATTAATATGGTGAGCTTTTACGTCGGAAAAAAAAGAATGAAAAAATAAATAATTAAACAAAACACCTGGGCTTATACGAGAGATGCCAGTAATAGATAGATAAAGAAAGAAACCTCGGAAAAGGCTTCAGGAGGCAGTGATCCATTGGGGTCGAGCGGCCAGGGTGCTCTATTATGGCCCCTTAAGGGAAAACAGAGAGGTACGGGAAAAAAGCAGTGTGAGCGCCCAAAGACTCCCTATCTGGCGCTCACCGCTGGGGTGGGCCTGTGACTGCGAGAGGCCGGCTTGTCAAGCGCGAGGGAGCACCTGGCATTCATTTCTCCTCTAAAGAGATAACATGTTTAACGGGGAGAGGCTGCCTCTGTCATCGGACACAAACTGAGCCTCTGTATGCTAGCGCCACAGCTAACCACTGAGGCGCACCAACTGTTAGGCCCACTGTTACCAATTACCCATTCCCTGGGTTAATATGGCGACAACAGCCCACACAGATATTATGTAGACTGCCATTCTCTCTCATATCGTCATTAAAGTGAGGCTGCTTGCGTGACTGGCGGTCTGTTGACCGACTTCAAATCTTCCAAAAGATTTGGTTAAAATAGTGTGACACCGTTAGATGTCAGGCCTAAACATCAGAAAGATGCCAGAAAAACCCGAAATTACGTTGTGTACTTGTAGCCTATACGAAATGTGTGATTCGTAAATATGCAGGAGGCTACTTCTTGTCAACACCAGTAGCATACTGGGCCTGGATGATACATTTCAGAAATAAATAAATCAATTAATAGCAGCTATTAAGAGACCAAAAAGGGGAGAGAATGCAAATTAAAAAAGGGATGTTTCCTGCAAAAAAACCCCCCAAAAAACAACTAAATAACACCTGTGTCAGATGCGAGTGTTTTCATAATGGTGAAAATTGCGCTAAAATAATGTAGTTCCTTATAATTCCTGTCCTTAATATATTACTATTATTATTCCTTTTTTTTGTTAAAATTAGACAGGCCAGCCCTACTCCAGCTCTCAGCACGTCACACATGTCAGCCATTTATCTTTCTAGTAGACAAGCTGGAATCCTAATTATTTACTCTGAGGAATAGTCCCAAGGAGAGAGAGAGAGAGAGAGAGAGAGAGAGAGAGGCCGTGGCAGTGGGTGTAGGAGGACTATGTTATTAAATCATATCGCTGTTTCGCCATTAAACGGGGCACGTAATGTCTCTGCCACTAGCTTGTAGGACTAGAGCTTAATACAATCACCAACTTTACTAGACGCCTCCATGAATAATCCACTTATACTGACAGAGCAACAGCCACCTAAACAAAAACAACAGTGAGAGAGAGAGAGAGAGAGGTCGGCCTTGGTGTCCAGTGTCTGGGCTTTATCCTGGGATATAAAATTACAAATGGCGCCTGCCATGGAGAGCTATGCAGGCAGCGAGACAGAGAGAATGCATTAACTTGGACAATCCATGTATTCCTTATCCCATTAACACACTCGGGGTGGGGGTGGGGGGTGGGTTGTAATTATATTGAGCTGTACCCAGAAACAATGAAGGATAGGCCTGATCAGAGCTTTTGTGGGCATGTACATGGCCTCGATTTAGGCTGAAATCGCCAAATACTGAAGCCTGCTGTTTGATTGAAATTACACTATCGAAACATTTGAGTAGAAAAATTAAATAAATGTTAGATGTTGGCAAATAATAAAACGGAGGCCAGTGTGGAAGGAAAAATGCCAGGGAGAAGTGGATCATCCATAACAGACATATGGTCGGCCATTGCTTTGTAAATAAATAGCTATAAGTGAGGAAGATGCATGGACAGAATGGGAGAAGAAATGAGAGAGGAAAAAAAGAAAGGAAAAGGACAGAGATGGAAGGCCGAAAGAAGGGGGGCTGCTTGCGGCGGGTAGCTGCGGCAGCTTAAAGCATTGTGAACTCTTCTTGAACCGGGATTGAAGTCTATTGGGCCATAAATCACTGAGCCAGCCACTCCGCCGTTCACAAACTGCACAGCGACCAAACACGCTCTGTATTTCTAGTTTGTTGTTTGAGCTCGTGCATTACCGGCTGGCCTGCTTGCCTGCCGGTGATGCTCCTTACCTTCCTTAGCACCGGTGGTCCCGGTCCAGTCCGGCACGCACCCAGCAACACCGCATCACAGATTAGTCCCCACGCACATTCACTATGTAATCAATAACAATAATAAATAATTCAATAAACAACAAATCCGATCGCTTTCTCTCCCGTTCTCCTCTCTCCCTCTCTTCTTCTGTCCGCAAACCCGCTGCCCCTCCGGTGCTGTCTCGAGACCAGCTCGGCTGCTCGCGACTAACACCACAACAACACCTCCTGGAGCCAGCAGCAGCAGCGGCAGACCGGGCTGCGCGAGGGAGGCGAACCGGACACCCTGGGGCATGAAAGGCCGGCGGATGAGTGAGATGAACGGACTCGTTTCGTCGGTGGGGGGCTCGATTTACGGGCAGAATTCACAGACGGTTCCGTATAGGCTACAGGCAAGCTAGCTAGCACATGAGCTGAACGAGCGTACCGGGAACCTGCCTGCTGCCTGCTCGCGCCCCCCACCCCCCTCCACCTCCACCCTCCGCCCCAGCACCAGCACTGCCTGCACCGCTGCTGGCTGATAACAATGGCCTCAAATTTCTTTCTTTTTTAGCCTCTGTCGCTCAAACAGCCAGTCAGCCTGCCAGTCAGTCAGACAGACTTCGAGGGAACAAGTTCACCACAAAATGTCACCCCATCGCATTTTTGGGTGGTTGGTCGTCCGTCTCCCTATCCCCCTTCTCCTTCTTCTCTTTCTCCGTCTTCCCGGGTCTCCTGCCTCTCGCCCACCGCGTCTTTCTCCCTGTCTTGGGTCTGAGTTCTTGCCTCGCTTCGGTCGCTGGCAGGCTGTAGCTGTTGGGCTTATTCCACACGGCCAGCGGCAGCATTAATAGCCCATAGTAGTAGCGGCTGTGGCGGTAGTAGCATGGTCGGTATTCTCATTATGTTGTTGACAACACGCCCGGGTATCAGTAGCCTAACGCTCACGGGGGTGTAACGGAGGCAACAACGGGGCTTGACACGCGGACGCGTTGATTCCCCCAACAGAGCTCAGCGTCACTCACAAATTATGCTAATTTTGCTGGCTAGAAGTGAAACACGCAGTCAGTCATGTTAGTCTTACAACAAGCCATGCAGGCTACTTCCCAACGTGTCAGCGTTAGTTCAGATTTAGCCTAAGTAGGCTATTTCAAATCCGACAATTTTATTTAACGCAGCTCTGTTAACATATACCCTAGAACTGGCTACTTTCACCGGGTGAACTTCGGCATAACTTTGATACAATACAAAAACATTTGGTGGGGGACATGTGTGAAACTATTATTATCTCCCTCCTTCCCTTTTAAAAACTTCGATTTCAAACAGCCTCTTTTTTGGCTGGCATCTTTACCCTTTTCTTCTTTTTTTTCGAATTAGTAGGCTGTATGCTAAGCATACAAGGCCACAGACATCTTGTAACAGGCCCAGATGTACAAGGGCGCCTATTTGTAGGCTATGATAGCCTACTGTTTAGGATGGGTCATGGTGGACAGAGATGCCGGCCTTAGACAGTTAGTATTAATAATAGCCATACTTTAATTTTACAATGGGGGATTAGCTGTTCTTGTTTGCCCAGTTTCCTAGATTTGTTTAATGTAGTATTTACTTAGCTGGGACGATGTAAATTAAAATTACTGGCACTAATATTAAAGTATTTTGTATATGCAGTTCTTCGTAGGCAACTGGATTTACAATCTAACACATGAGAGAAGCAGAATGTGAAATAATTCAGTCTAATAAATAAACTATGTACGATCGCTCTACAAGATGTATTAGTATTATAGACGTAATCTGAGAACATGTTATGGACTGATAGATAGTCTGTGTCAAACTAAAGACGATAAAGCACAGAGCTGATAGCATTATTCATTTCTGAACCTATGTGTTTTTTATAGGCTAATGCATTCACTGTAAACTATATTTCTCTGCTGGACGGCCATGCTGGGGCTTACACGTTTAATGTCTTCTTGTTGGACGGCCTGGTCTCACCAAGTGTCGCACGGGTAAGCCGTCGATTCGCTGAAGTTATCACCAGGCATGTTCTGCTTTTCGCGTGTCGTTTCACGCCACATCACTTCTCCACCAACTAACCCCTGACCCTCACTAAAACGGAGCTCAGTGACACGCCGGACTGAAGGCTGATAACGTATCGTTATTTTTCATGCATTTATCTATCCATCTTTACAGCCACTTAGACTGTCACTGGAAATGCAAATAAAGTAGCCTATTTCTTTAAAAGTACAACATATTCAGAGCCAGATCCATGAGTTAAAAATATCAACGGTTACTAGTTGGACCCCATACAGTTGAGTGAAGATATGTAGATTATATTTTTTATTATTCTTTTGAGAGGTGTCACTTCATTTAGACTGCAATGTTCTTAACATTCATCTGTTTGTCACAGTTTTGTGAAATAATTTGATGACATTTGTAAAGACAAAATGAGAGACTTACTTTATTTCTTCTCCCTCTCTCCCCCTTGAATTTACAGGTAATGTGACTTTTGGGGTTTTTGTTTTTTTTCAAAGCTCCTCCTGAAGCTCGCACCGTGCTTCCCTGTAGAAACTAGACATTTAGTCTGTATTGTTAACATTTCAACACCTCCATTCCCCTGATGCTGCTTATGCACAGAAAAAAAAGGGAAATAAAAAAGAAAAGGAGACCATAGTGGAAGGGAGGAAACTGACATAAAAGGTACAGAGAACAGTTACAATGCAACAAATCAAGAAAGGCGTATAAAGAATATCTACCATATAAGTGGCTATATGATTGGCTGCCATAAGGGAAATTTAGGCCTTTAAAATCTCCCCTTCCAGATCTTTTTAAAGAAAGAAAAAATGACCCGGGAGCATATGTTATTCCCCGTGTTTTGACTATAACACACAAGGGAGGAAGACAGGAGGAAGTGCAACAACATGTGAAGAAAAAGGTGAAGTAGGCTAAAAAGAAGCAAGAATGACAAGAAACCCCAGAGGGCAAGAGACACAGAGAGGTGAGACCAAAATGGAAATGAAAATATGAAGGCGTCTCACGATGTTTTTCACACACTACCCTCTCTCTCTCTCTCTCTCTCTCTCTCTCTCTCGCTTCCCTGTATTTTTATTATTCAGGACGCTACCCCTGTCGTTTATGGCTACGTAAGATTTATGAGTTCTCTCGCACCCAGCAGCGCGCGCGCGCGCGCGTGTGTGTGTGTGTGTGTGTGTGTGTGTGTGTGTATGTGTGTATAAACAGCCCAACTTTAAAACAGATAGCATTCGCTGTGGGCTGCTGAAATGAGAGGATGAGCTCCGTGTAGGTGGAAGGTGGGAGCCTGAAATGTGTCCGACTGCAACTTTCCCTTCAACCCTCTTTGTACGGACGGAGGGATCTGCTAACTGCTGCTGAAAAACCTCATCACTCATTAACCAAACCACTAATCAGCTATTTTTTTTGTCTATGTCTTTCTTTTTTCCAACGAGCAAACGTGTGGGAAGAGAAATGCATATGGAGAAAGAAGCAGTGCGGATTACATGTATGTATTGACTTGTAAAAGCACGCCGGTGCTTGTAACGGATGGCACTTATTCTTTATTTTCCTTGGATGGCAGACGCGCATCGGCGCCTCCGTGTTTCGGATTGAGTCACGGATATTGGGTTTCACAACTGAAACCCTGTGCCCTGCAGAGCTGTGGAAATCCTCGTTCCATTTTTTCCCCCCTTTTTCCCTCTGGAACTTCAGACATGTAGGCCACTAAGGATGACACTAAGGAATTTCATCTGACTACGAGTTTTTAAAAGAAACTTTTCCCATAGCTTTACTGTGTGGAATGGAAACACCACACTGCTGTACATGCCAAGGCTAAAATACACTATATAAATGAAGTATGCTTAATTGTAATGTTTGTTCCCTTATTTGGTTTGAAAGGAAATACTTCCAAGCATTTCTAAAACTGTTACCTATTTGATGCTGCTGCTAGCGCCAGTTTCATCGCTAGTATTGCTGTTATTACTTGTAGTGTTAGTGACATTATCGCAGTTACAAAGTGCTGTTTTAATAACTGTCTTATCTAATGATGAACTGACCATGGTATGTTTCCTGCTGCGGTTGTAACCCGCGGCCATCACACTGCCCTTCACACCTCTGGATTTTATTACATTACCACGTGTCATTACATTATACTACATCATTCACACACACACACACACACACACACACACACACACACACACACACACACACACACACACACACACACGCACGCACACATCCAGGGAACTTTTCGCATCCATTCAGTTGCAACTTTGTACAAATCCCATTCCATTTTTAAAGAAAAAAAAAAGTTATACAAAATAAATCCCCAATATCTTCCTACACATTTTACCACAGTACATTATCCCTGTTGGCACTGAGTCTGCATTTTGTCTGCACCGGTTTTGTAAACGGAGGAATTCCAACATTATGGCATCATCGAAATTTAAAGGTAACAACAACAACAACAGTAATAATAATAATAATAATAATAATAATGTTACAAAAGTGTAGCAAATGGCTACACTTTATGATGAGCGCAAGACTGAGTACATTACGGTGGGGACAAAGAAAAAATATTTTAAAATACTTAAAATACTTTTTCCATACATAAATATATAAATAATTAAATCTGGCCGCCGCCCATATTTATGAAGGGTTTTGAACAGCTTTAATAGTCTGACCTTAAAGAACGCACCAGTAAAGCAAAGAAATCCCCTTACTTGCATTTAAGAGGTTTTTAAACCAAATCGCCAAATTCCCCCAAAGCTTGTTGGTCCAGTAATGTGTCCGTGGATTACACTACAAATGCACAGAGTTATACTGAACTGCATAGTATCACAAGAAACAAAGTAAAACAATGTAACTTACCGAAAGATTTCCTCTTATTTCCCAATGTTTTGATGGAAGAAAACGGCTTCCAGAAAGCTCCTAAGAACTGCAGTATAGGGGGAAAAGGGAGGGGTGGATCGGGGTGGGGGGTGGGGTGGGGTAGGGGGGCGGATAGGAAAGAAAGAGAAAGAGATGCAATCAAAAGGTCTTGGAAAAATCCGATACAGAGCACACACCTCTTGTAGTTTATCGAACGGTTGGAACAGGGGACTACGCGGACAGGTGTTGCTGACCTTAAATTATTCCCGCTGAAATCCCGGAATAAAAGCAGTAAGAGCAGAGAGAAGGATGTAGGCTGGGTGGAAGTGATCTCAGATGTTATTGATTCGGGTTATCATATTACACATCCTATTACATTTAATGTGTTTTCCTGATTTTTTTTTTTTTTAAACGGTAGAAATTTCTCAGCCTATGTGGGTTGCCCGCTGTTGTGCAATTCTTTGCATTCAACGAGGAAAAATGGCGCTTCTTCCCATCAGTTATGCAGATAAAAATCGGGATGGAGCGGTAGAAAATTGTCCATAATTCATTTGGAACAATTTTGTGGAAATCAGCTCATGGAGTAGGCTTTCTGTAAGCTGACACTCTCCACTCAATATAATACGAACAAAATAGCAGTAAAAGCGAATGTCTGTGTTTGAGAGTGTAATCCTAAAAAAGAAAGAAGTCAGTAATCGAAATATAAATAGACTTCCTACTTTCACCATAATTATCTTATAGAAATAGCACAACTGCTGCAACCTGCTGTGACAACGTTAACACATAAAGTGGTGGATTAGAATATTATACACCTAGCGCAAACATCTATCACAAAACAAAGATCAGTATCTAAAATAGAAAACAAATACAACTGAACATGCCCGGGGATGCTCCTGTCGAAATCCTGACTCCGATTCCAGTAAATGGGAATTTTCATAAAAATATATTCGACAAACCTTGTGTGGAATCTTAATGTTAACACATGTAAACTCTTTGCATTAATACTATAATACTAGAACAAATATATTGCAGTCACAATAAAAACGACCTCTATAAAAACAAGTCGGAAATGTTGTTACACATCAAACGGCCAGACAAGTAAAAAAGAAAAAAGAGAGGGAAGCAAACGAAAAGGAGAAGTGACCCCATAATGCGAACAGCTGTTTCCCAGCGGCTCCACATCCGCGCAGCCCATAAATAACTGCAGCATCATTCAGAGAGAAAACACACATCGCGGACAGCATTCGGTGTTCAGGGCCCGGTTATCCTCATGTGGGGCTGAGCACTCGGAGCTGGAGAGCGTATCCCGGCCGGTCAGACACACACCAAGTGGTAAATGTACATCCATCCACTGCTGCATGCGGGGGGGAAACATTTTTTAAAGGTAGGCTGTATAATTGTATAATAGCAGGCGTCCACGACCGCAGGACGAAAAGGGCTGCCCGCGTTGTTGCATGGTGGCTGTTTATTATTAAAGTGCTGGAATAAAATCTCTGGCTGCTCTTGTTTCTGCTCCTGACAGCTTGCCCAAAACACATAAATCAAAAGCAGGGATCCCCCGACCTCCCCGTACCAGCCTGTACCACCACCATCATCACCACTACTACTCGTACTACTATAAAGTTATTTGTTGTTGCCCTCCACGCACTCACACACAGCTCTGGCTGACGTCCATCCCGATCACAGCAGCAGCCGGGGATTCCTCCCTCTGTCCCCCCTTAGCCCCGCGGGTTAGCCGGAAATTCGGAGCCACGGAGCAGAAGTGGACTAGTCTAAAGTTGCCCAGAAAGTGATGAAGGGGCCGACTAGCTTAGCCAGCTAGCCTATAGGCCGAGACAAAGGGAGGAGGCCGCCTCCAGACCCCAAGAACCGCTGATGAGTCAAATTTTGAGTGTGAAGAGGAGGCTGAGGAAGAGAGGGGGATTTTCAGTTGAAACACTGCATACAAATAAAAACAATATAGAGGGCTGCTTTTCTCACGCTGGATGAGGTGAAAGTTTGAATTGAAGGACAGAGCAGCAGCAAAATTACACTGTCATGGAAGCAAAAAAAGGGTCTGTTAGTGCGTCCATTTACAGAATGCATATTTTGTGAAGGGACAGCAGGTTTAGACTCCCTGGAGACGGATGTATGGATGCATGGAACAAAAACTGACATGTCATATTTGACGTAATACTTCATGGAGAAACCTTTACTCCATTTATCTGAGTTTTGTGGTTACTTTGCAAGCATCCAAACAATGCTGAGGATACCATGTCGCACGTCGTTATGGTATCCTCACCATTGCTGCACCGAGTTGCTGCTTACTGCTGCTCCAGCTTCATTTTCCAGTCTCACGTGATCTGAACAAACTTTATCACTACTCTCTGCTTTTATCTCTGCCTGGTCTGGTGGTGCCGTCACCGGCCTGCCTTGGTGCAGACACACCCCCACGCACTTACAAACATATGAGCCTTTTCAGAACAGCTTTACATACTCACCAAGTTTATCAAAGACTGTGTGCTATAAACAACTGTGGTGCTTTCAGGTTAGCTTGATCTTAAAGATTTTTTATACTGCATTTTTCTTTGTCCTTATACTTCTTTGGCCTTAGATCCGGTCGAAACACAACAGAAACACAAAAGACAACAACAACAACTCTTGTTCAGACCTTTCAGATTGATTATCAATGCTGCTACTTTACAGACATGGTAAAAAAAAAAAAAGTAGCTTGTGGTGTTAACACAGGAACTGAAAGCCCTCACTGAAACACTTACTCGGTGACATATTGATGCACAGCTCTCCAAAAGTGACCTTTGACCTGCAGGAGCAGTAGCTCAGTTCTTTAATGATGAACCCATTGGCAGAGTGTTCTAGAATCCCATTTTCATTTACAATTTTATGTTTAAGTCCAGAAATCTGTGCAACTTTCACTTATCCTCAAATTTACAGATAGTATTTTTTTAATTAAAGTTTAATTTCAAATCGAAGTATTAGAATTCTTGTTGTTACTTTAATGCAACCATCTGATAACAGAACAGACAAAAAGAAGCCCACAGACCCTAAACGTAACTGCAATACCTCTCCACCCCAAAATAATCGCAGTGATTTGAGCTGAGAAACTCCATACGTGATCATGTTGGCATGTTGGTTGTACGAAGTGCATTTAGTTACAATATTATAGCACAAATATGCATGCATGTAACTGTTGTTGGGCATCAGTGTTCTTTCTGTAATTATTAAACACAGGTAGATGTTTTTCTGTTTGACTGCAGTGCAATGTATTCTTTTAGTGTACGGTGCTGTTTTTTCACAACTATCCGAGCTCAAATAGTCCACACTCTAATTATAGTCAGGTGACTATAGATGGGTGTTAAAATGCAGACCACCTTAGCTGAACGACAACTTTGTGCCATAGGCCTACTGGGCATTGTTTAGGGTAACAAAATCTTTCCAAATTTGCTCAGCATTAAACTATACATTGAACCTCCAAAGTTAAAAAATAAAGTAGTAAAAATAACTTTTGGTACTAATAATAAGTTGATAATATTTTGACCAAAACCCCCCATGTGAATCCATTGTCTGAATCTGACATCGTGTACTGCTACGTCAGTGGGTTTCTGACACTTACATCCCTTCAAATGATCTCTGTGGTTACAAATTCATTTGGTTTGTTGGATTTATCATGCTTCTTTTCCAAGAAGCTGAACTCTCTGATTTGGTCTCACTTCAATTGCAAAAAAGTCGCATAAAAAGATACTGACTTTAGAACACGTCCTCCTTAGACACACATTTGTGCATATATGCAAACATTTATACAGTGTAAACACATGTAAATATTTACCCATTTATTTTCTAACATCACATTATATTTTGACATGTAAAGAAGGACATTTAGAATCTATGGGAATTTTATCTCTGCATTTTTTTCTCTATACATTTTACAGTAAGTACTGGTGTGGTTTGCAATAACCTTGACAAACATTTAAACTTAATTTTCACATAGAAAAGTCGACACAGTGACTTACATAGACCAACTTGTGCTCAAGTAGCATTTGTGCTTTCAATTCACATATGAACGGTTTTCAATAAATATTATTTTGTTCATAGTTAAATTGATTTTATCTAAAAACATACAATTTATGTCTTTCCTTCAACTTTTTATACCTAAGTGTCTCTTTATACCATCTGACCTTTTCGGACCACCAGAGCATCCACTGCCATCACATTACCCTCCCCAAAGATCAGTCAATACCCTTACGTGTTTTCCTAAAAAGACATTTTTCATCAAGTCCATTTGAAGCTTTCCTTGAAGTGTAATGAGGTCGAACGGCCATGCAACATCATTGCGAACACCACAGACACAGCCACACCAAATGGGCAAGCGACGACAAACTTCGCACTGCAACACATTTCGTCTCCTCCCCTCTTGCTCTGGGCGAATTGACACACAAGTTTCAACACCGTTTTTCAGATGGCAGATATGCACTACTGAGAGAATCTGAGAGAGAGAAGGACACCTTACATGTTCCTTTACAAGTTTGTTTATTTCAAGTGTGAGTCTCTGAGTTTTAAAGGGTTTTTGGTTCGTTGCCATGTACTGTTATGTATACTCAGTTATCAGTTTCATATACTTGTACAAATTTAGTGCAGCAAATAACCCGAAGCTTCTAGTTCAAACTCAAATCAAACATCTTCTGTGCACTAACAATTTAGTAGCTTTATTTTGAAACGTGTCAACCATGGAGCATTTTGGTGTGGACAGCTCTGAGACTGGCATTGGAAAATTTGGAAAATCCTATATTTTTGTCTTCAGTTTGGTGTTTTTCATTTGTATTTTTTTCATATGCAATTCGTGCTGGAGGTCTCAACTTAAGCATTTTAGGAGAAATGGCATAGGTCTGCTGTTAGGATCTGCTTCCCCTTATTTTAGTGAACATATTCTTTTCATTCAGGGTCACGAAATCTTAACAGATCTTCTACTTATAAAGTCTGTTGCTCCTGGCTGTAGATACATAACTGAGGCATTACGCTCATGCTCTGTACAAAAGACCTATTTGAGCCCTGTTTAAGCAGCAGGCTTCTGCGGAAGAAGACAAATTTCGTTCCTATATCATAGTCTCACAAGAGTTTCCAGGGAGCATGCACAAATTTACGGACAATCAAAGCTGAACTTAGACTTCAGCAAATGATTAACAGGAAGGGAACAGAGGTTGGCTTCAAAGCTGAATACGTTTGTCGGGTTCTACCTCTCGGAAATTAAAAGTATTGTTTTTATAACATCTTTTTTAGCAAAAATCTAACCTTATTCTAACGGAAACTTCTACTTATTCTTTTTAATTAATCTTATTTCTACACGTACCAATAGTTCTAGGTATTGTGCGGTCAACCAAGCCATTTTTACATTGAGTGAAACATGACCAAAACCTAACTTTATGACTGACTTTTAACCAAAATCATTTACCCAAAAATGTTACATTACATTATGCTATCTTGTATTGTATTACAGCTAATCGTATCCTTTGAGTCAACATTTTAGCCCAGTGTCTACCCTTGTCTCTTGCTGCAGGCAGGGTCACCCATCTCCCTGAAGTGCTTGCCCCTGTGTCACCATCAGTCCTGAACCACAAACTCATGCCATCAGCGCCTTCCTTTGACAGAGAGTTAATCTTTATCAGAGATACTAATCTTTAACCTGAAACTCAAAGAAAGCCCTGATGCCAGGAGAGAGGGTGAGAGAGAGAGAGAGAGAGAGAGAGGGGAAGAGTGTGTTTGGGGGTTTAGAGGGAGGTGGGGTGTGGGGGTCAAATTGCCCTTTCTGCTCCTGGGCCATGAAAAGTGCCAAGCTCACCAAGACTGTCAGGCATGGGATGAACAGGGATGGATGTGACTGCTTGTGTGTGTGTGTCTGTGTGTGAGTGTGTGTGAGTGTGTGTGCGCTCAGAGTGCTAGATAGTAGTCACAAATTGAAGGGTTTGTAGAGGGCAGGTTTTATTTCTGTCTAAACTCATAATATTAACATAAAATTGATAAATTGTTTTTAAATACTGTATTCAGAGCTCAAGATGGTGTCAGCATGTATAACATCTTAATACTGACATGCTGCTATATACCAAAACAGATTTAAAATAGCAAAAGTGATTTAGTTTTGTGTGGTTTGTGTGTGTGATGTCAACGTTTTCATTGGTTATTTTAAAAAGATTCAAGAGGTTTAATCTAAACCCATAACAAAGGAGATGATTGGTACGTGCATTCTATATTAAAAGCTTACATTGATGTGCATATTAATGGTTTTTAGACTGGTTAATATTGTAGCTCACTTGAAAGAAATACTGAAAGTGATTTGAAGGTTCAGTACAGTGCCTCTCTGAGGAGTGCTAGTCACAACAAATATCACCATGTGTGAAAACACAGGTGGCTCTCCAGTGAAATGCACAGTAATATGCCATGGATGTGTGGAAAGCCCCTGAAAAAGGCCATCAGAGGGATTTGGGAGGATGCTTCGAGGCCTTATGCATCATTGTTTAACTCTCAGATTGTATTAAGAAGAGAGGCGAGTTACTTGGTGTAGTTGCAGCCCTGGTGGTCACTTTGTCCGATGACTGAATATCTTTTTCGTGGGGGTTTGTCATTGTGTATCTAGCTGTGTGACCAAATATGGATTTTGTTTCTCAGGAATAATCATCCCCTGTGGCTGCATGTTGGTCAAAAAAGTACATTGCCAGCATTGGTGTCAGTGCATCCAGGGACAGTAGCAATCAGTGTTTGTAGTAATTTGTGGTTTGGCAGTGCCTAAAAAATGGATTTTCCTAAGTTGTTATCATATTGCTTTGGGGCCTCATTACACTGAGTGTTGAACAACCTGCACCAGTACAACAGGCCAGTATCCATTTCCTAACAACAAGCTCCTCTTATGACACACAGGTAAGAATAATAAGCCAGTGATTGTAATATAATCAGGCCACTTGGCCCAGCGGCAGATAGGCCTGCTATTAAGCCTGTTACAGCAGGAGGAAGCGGCTGTATGGATCTCGGCCAGAGCTGTCAGCCTTTATACTCTGCGACAGTGTTAGGCATGCCTGCCCCCAATATTTTACTCTGATGGGTGTTTTGCCCATAGTTTGTCAGTGATGTATGAACAAATCTATTAAATCATGGCAGTGTTAGAGTTGCTGTGGGTTTTTCATGACTTTAATGTCTCTATACCTGGAATTGAGCAAAAACCACCAAGGTCATAGCAAGCTTCCAGATGAGCCCACGCAGGCTACACTTAACGCTCTTCTAGAAGTCATGTCATTGAAAGAAAACAAAACAAAACAAAACAAAACAAAACAAAACGTAATTTTAAAAGGCCATAAAAGTCGCACCTGTTTTGTGTGTGGGTGCCGTTTTTCCTGCGCTGAAACAATAATGCTCACTACTAAACAGAACTGAGGATATACTGTGTTGTACCATATCTACTGAATCAAAGAGAAATACAACCTTATGACCAAATTCAGCAACAATAACAAGACTAAAGAAATGAATAAAGTAATTTTAAAATAACTGAAATCTTGTTCCCTCAAAACAAAGGAATGGAGAGGATTAAGACCTGGTGGCTGGTTGGTAAAATTATACTTCATACACACATAGTTTACATTGTTATCCCTCCATCCAGCCCATGCATAATTTGATTGTATTCCTGTTTTGCACAAGGTGGTTTCATATTCCTTCAAATCTCCTGGACCTAACGCTACATCTGGCTGCCATAACAATGGAAAACCGACAAATTAGTCAGAATGAAGAGGAGGATCAGCGTTATAATGTTTTTAATAATTCAAATTCAAATAGTTGTAATTAACCGTTTATTCGTCACCACTCTGTCTGATTAGATACAATTATATTTTTGCAGGACCATTTTCTGTATGATGGGGTGGGGCAGAAAAGGACATGACAATTTGTGGATAGGAGAGAGGTTAGGGGAGGCGGCTCATTGAGTAAGCAATCTTTTCACACGATCATAAATCACAGTGCGCCTAGCATGCATCTTCTTTCTTTACACCTAGCCGTCAGGTCCCTTTTCACTACGACTCATTCTCTATCAGTCATGTGCACACACACATATACCAGTCGCACACCTCTCTTTCCAAACCACACTTCGTGCTGCAAGTAAACCTCTTTTTAAATGACTGGTGGGGGGGGGCAGAAAGAGAGAGAGAGAGAGAGAGAGAGAGCATGGCGTGGCGCCCTTTTTGCCCTCTTGTCTGTTACCTATTCTGAGGCATCTGTCTTCAGCTGCTTTCACACACACACACACACACACACACACACAAAAGTTTTTGGCTAGCAATAGAGCTTGCTAGCTCGCGGGCACACCCCGCGGATGTCTCTGCGAGTTCGAGAGAGACCACGGTCACACAACAGATAATTAATGACTTGTCGAGCGGTGGAGCGCGTGGGATGGGGACGCCTCGGGAACACACACCGGGACACTGAGCAAGAAACATCCCGGCAGACCATACCTGCTCTATTTGCTCTCTTTCGGCGTCTCTCTTCCTGGATGTCCTACTGGTGATCCATTTTTCCCCTGGATGCAGTCTGTTTTGGACACGGACGGACACGCCGGCTGGAGTAGAGAAGACCACAGAATTCCTTCTTGGAAAACCTTGGACGTATTTTCACTGATTCCGGTTGCGTAATTACGCGCAGTCTGCCCGACAGTTTGGCTCTTTTCTAATGTGTATTCTAGTACAAAATGGCACTAAGACAGCATGCATGCCAGTTAAACCCGGTGTTTAAGCCGCGGGGTTACCTGTTATAATACCAGTGTATATATTGAAAAGCCTCTGTAGGACACCGTAACGTAACGTAAAGCTCCAACAATTAAAACCTACCTACAGCACACAGGCTGACGGGGAATGCTCGGTCTGGGGCTCGCGGTGCTACTTTACCCTAAAAAACACACGGCGTGCGCGCGCTCACCCCCACCCCCCACCCCCCTCCGTCTGTTCTGCAAAATTCCCCGTATAGCCGGCCGGTCCATGTCTGGCCAGCACCGCGGTCAGGGCTCGCGCTTTTTCCTTTCCTGAAAGCCTTATCTTACATTGGGCTATCTACTGGCACGAGGGCAAAACGCCGAGGTACAGCGCGAGCCTCGGTGTGGGCCCGGTAAACTGAAGGAGTCTCCAAAGTAAAGCGTTTTCTTCTGCTAGAGCTTTCCTGGATTGAGCGTGACGCCGTATTCCCCGGGCCCTCATCCTCTGTCTCTGTCTCTCTCTCCCTATCTTCTCTCTCGCTTCACTAAAAGAGAGAGAAGGGTCCTCCTGTGCCAGTCAGTCTCTTTTACCAGTACGTTCCTTCCTCCCTGGCGGTTGGTATCTTTTGGTCCGCTTCCCGTGCTTTGCCTAAACTCACCCAAGAACACACTGTTGTTCTTTGGATGCTGCTTTGCTAACTAGTAGCCCCGAGTCTACGTTCCTGACCTGCAACCTTTGCGGACCAAGATATTCTAGATTAGTCTCTCAAAAAGTCAATTCTCCGTCATGGGCATTTTAATGGATTCATTGAGTATAGGTTATGGAGGACGTCATTTTTATTTTAACCTGGTTCTTCCCCTCCTCTCCCTCGCTGGCGTTTCTCCCTGCTTGGACCTTTGGCTTGTTCCTCCGTCCAACCATGAACTGTGTCTGAACCAGGCTGCTGACTGACAGCTTGACAGGTCGCAAGATCCTAGGGATCGGAGAGTGGAGGGGGGCTCTGCTTCTTGTCCCTGTCCAATGGGGGGTGGGGGTGGGGGGCAGGGGGGTCAGCGTGACCTGCCTGTCCGTCCTGCCTGTGCGAGGGCCAGGTGTTGGTTATTACATGGCGTCCAACTGCGAGCGATCAGAGGAGAGGAGGATGAGGAAGGAGATTGAGAGAGGGGAGGAGGAGGTGAAATTCCGCTGTGAGTTGACCTGTGCGTCCACACAGGGAACTGTTTCCACCCTGTGTGGCTTGTTTAAACATTCACTGGTAGAATATGGCCTGTAGGCCTGTCCGATTTGGGCTTAGTACAGTCAAAACCAGGGAACATCCATTACATCCATGTTACTGGAATGTTGTTCTTTATTTGTGAGGATTCTTCTTAGCGCTTCTGTCCTGACGGTGTTGACCGTTATTCACTGCTAAAATAGAGAGATTAAATAAATCTCAAACAGACGTACTTGGTTTTGCTCTCTCTCTCTCTCCCCATCGCTCTCTCTCTCTCTCCCTCTCTGTGTGTGTGTTAGTGTTATCTGCCCACGCATATAAACATGCCTTGACTACAACACACGCGCGCACACGCACACACCCACCCACCCACACACACACACACACACACACACACACACACACACACACACACACACACACACACACACACACACACACAGCGAGAGCGAGAGAGATAAAGCGGTCGTTATTTGGATGTGATTTTTAGTTTGTTCGCGCTGCGATCAAAGAAAGAGAGCGGAGCGGACCAAAGCTCGCGCCCGTTCCCCTCCTCGTGGAAACGTTTCCGGCTCAGCAGCTCTGTCTCCCTTATCGCTCTGGTGCAAGCCGCTCTCCGGCCGGTGGGAGAGAGGAAAGCGCAGCTTGCGAGCTCTGGATACGGTTGCAGCCGCTACATTTCCACGCGCTTTAAATCACTGACGATTATAAATTAGCACGAGGCTGCTTACTGATTTATTTCCGAACGGGTAATCGTCACAGCGCGAGGCGAAAAAAAGCCCGGGAAGTATCCGGTGCGTGGAGCACGAGACTGGATATCTGCAGCCTGTAAGAGATAAGGCTTTTTATGCTATAGGTTAAATACTACTAGTACTAGTACTACTACTACTACTATTACTAAGCTACTACTACTGCTACTACTAATATGATGATGATGATTATTATTATTATTATTATTATTACTGATATTATCATTAAATCATGGCATTGTTTTTGTAAAATATTGCTCTTGAGTGGCTGATTCAAACACAAGTTAACGTGTGCTGTTAACAGTATTTTTCCCACTCTTAAATCTTTCGCCTGTTAACGTCCAGCGGCTGCAGATTTATGAGGCCGAGGGGTTCTCTAATTTACGATTGACTGTTTTCGAAGAATCCCTGATTTAAACCCGAACTGCTTTCATCGCTCTCGTGGTTTCTGTCTTTTCACTTTAATTCAGCGAGAAAATAAATCGTTTTGTCTTGAAGCGACTATATATATATATATATATATATATATATATATATATATATATATATATATATATATATATACTTATACGTGTACACCCTTTACTTTACATTAATTCCGCGGCGCTTTATAGATTAGTTTAGGACGGATTGGAGCAATAATCACAAAAATCTTATGGATATGGAATACATTTTCAGTGCCGCTAAAATCCATTGCTGTTTCGCTCGTTTAATTTATGTTTTACAGGGCTTCTTCTTCTTTTTTTTTTTTTTTTTTACAGCTTTTGTCTCCTTTCTGCCGCCTTGAATATTTGCAGGAAAGTTTACAGAGCAGCATGTGTATGTATTTTAAAGGTGGCCACAATAAAAATTAAAAAAAAATAGTTTTTCTAAAAATATCTCATTAATTTCACATAGGGAGCGTTAAAAGACATATATGTTGACAGAAGTGATATACACACTCACAGACAACCACACACACACACACACACACACACATATATATACATGTATAGCTATATATTGAGTGGGGGAAAAAAAGCGAACAAGACAATATGGCTGCCAAAGCAAGTCGTGAGTGGGAAGATGCGCCTTGTGTGAAGACTTGTCCGCGTGCTTGCTTGCTTTCACGCCTCTTTCAGACGCGTGGGTTTTCACCGACCTTGTCTTTGACCACATGCAGTAAGAGGATGTTTCAATCACAGTGGAAACAAACACATATGCCCATTTTTGTGTGTATTAGCTTATTTTGTTTCGTGTTTCAGCTAATGCTGAATGTTCTGTTAAACGATTTAAAACAAGATTTCATCTTGTTTTAAAGGGGTTACTAATCGGTTAATTCAGCAGCAAACAATAAATGTGGGATAAAGACACCCCCCTCCCCCCCTCCTTAGTAATTTTGCATCATTTTAAATGCATATTTTAAAGTAAAGCGCAGTTGAATTCGCGAGAAGTGATAATAAAAATCTAACAAAATGGCAGCATCATTTTTTAAGTAGCCTGTGCAACCCCGCACCGGAAGGGTTCTAACAAGTCGCTTCCAGTCAGTGATTCCGCTCCAGTTCAAAAAATGCGACAAACACGAATTGAGAACAAAAAGGTAATATGTCACTATAAACAAAAACAAATTCCCCGTCTGATTATAGGCCGGTAACATTTTCAGATGCCTCCCGTATTCTGCTGACGTCACAAATGCCGTACAGAAACTTTCGGTTTAAACAATAATTCTAGCCTCAGATGGTCGAGGTGTCACAGTAGGTTGCTGATTGTGTGACGACGCACTGTAGTAACACATTAACGCCATTTATCTGTTTTTCATTTGTAGCGACAGTACGGTTTGCACATCTGGATCATGAATAACAGTGCAGCAGCAGATTAGGCAGAATTGTATACAGCGAAGCGTGAAAAGAGAGTTGGGAATGAAGCGAGGCCTCACAGGAGTTGATATTCCCCTCCCGCAGCTTGGATAGCAGCGGTAGCTATAATGGATGTCAGACAGGGAGTGATATCATTTCTCAACACCGTTTCAAATATTTGAAGTATATCAGCTGGGTTTGATGTGGAACTATCTTGCCAGAAAAAAAAAACAACACACTTAACAGTGGACACATGCCCGGGATAAGATAAGATAAGCGGACTGCTTCTGCTGTCGTGTCCCCTTCACTCTGAGACTTGGGACTATTTTAACGCAGCAGTCTTAGGAACTTGGGATGTGACTCATTTTCAACGCCAAGTGTGATTCCCTCTAAACTTTTCCCTCAGTGCAGGGCCATGCTCACAACCTACCTTCAATATGTTTGTTCGCAGAAGGCGGCCTGACTGGCATTTGCAAATGTGTTTCCAACGCTTCCATGTCACCCAAATCAGATATGAGGTCGAGATATCCAGCGAAATATATACATATATATGAAAAAGGGAGGACAGGAATCATGTCACTCCCCCTTCTCTCTCTCCGTCTCTCTCTCTGTCTACAGAAATGAGGCGGGATATTGTTTTTGACACGGCAGATAGACAGAAGGAATACGCATTTTGAAGAGCGCTGCCTCTTGCTGCTTCTGCCATTATTACGTGATGGGAAGCCGCGGAGCCGCTCTAATTTGGTTACACTAAGGTTTACTCTGGTAGTGATGGCCGAGTAGGGAGAGAGACAGAAGGGGAGAGAGGATGCTGAAGAGCCCAGCCTTGGAAATGTAATTGTAAAGTGATTCCCGGTGCGCATCCATACATCCATCCAACCATCTGCATGAGATACATCCTGTATTATTATTATTATTATTATTATTATTATCATTATTATTATTTTCATTAATGCAATGTCTATGTATAAAAAATTGTCATGCAAGCTGATGTTGTATGAATGTAATAAAATTATTTAATGCTGCCTTCACTGTCCTCTGCACGTTGCATATATTACCAGCTGGCTTCACACGAAAACAACACCACACCAGCGTCATCTACTATAGTGAGTTATGAGGTTAGCCGATGAAATTACGTTTACTCCATTCCACCCCTCTCACCCCATCCTGCTTGCTACTGGCAATGGGAAAGGCTAAAAATGGTACCACAACTAATTCACAATGTCTCATTGAGTCACTGCGTTTGATTTTCCGTAGGCGAAGAAGGTGAATGCGGAATGCAACCGCGTTTGATATGAGACATGCGAATATCAACATGGAGGAAAAAGAAGAAAAAAATCCTCCCATCTTTTTCATCTTGTTTTCCGCGCCACATTTAAAGAAAAGAGGAAGGTCTGATTCGCGGTGAAGGAATTGAGCAAAAGCAGAGACACTGAGTGCTGACATGAATAATGGCGCCAAGCTCCATTCCAGCAAGCATCCAAAGAAAACACATTGAAAGAAATCCATGGAGAAGGGAGGAGAAAAAAAGCAACTTCTAAAAAATGAACCCAGAGTTAGTGTACAGTCTGGTTTTATCCATAAAGTGAAGTGGAAACCAAAGCCTATAAACAACTTTGGTCTCCTCTAAAAAAAAAAAAAAAAAAACAGCAACAGAGCAATCTTAACGTGGGATATTTGATTTTTTTTTTTACTAAAGTAGCTTTTAACGATAAACCAGGAGTTCTGGTGGCATAAATAAAGCCGATACACTGTAAACTACAAAGCCAAGCGGATTCTCCCTGGATAGCTTCTGCCAACGCAGAAAGCAGTTTTAAGATTGCATTTCAGTTAAAACCAGGGCCTGGGATTGTTGTGCTTGCAGGAGTCATGGACTCGGACCAGAACCATTTAGCTCTTCAGCCGTGCTCCCTTAACTGAGCTATTTGGATTCGCTCACACCTCCTGGCTAGTTAGATGAGATTTTCCTGACCGGCAGGTCCTTTTTATGAGATTTCATGGCGGCCGAGGCGTACCCGGTGTGCCAAATTTAAACAAATCTTCCGTTAATTGGTCGCCGCAGTAATTCAAGACCCGGAGCTACAGCCAGCCAATGTCATACTGAGCAAGAAAAAAGAAAACACCCCTAGTTATAATCAAGTGTAAAAAAGCGGGGGAGTGTGGGTGAGGGCATGGGGGAAAAGACAGGCAGAGGAGGAGAGCAAGGCAATGGAAACAGAGCGGGAACAGAAAGAGGAGGAGAACCATAAGAGGAGTCTGTGGTGTGATCTCTTCCTTCTCTCCTTCTTCTTCCTAGTTCCGGTGCATCATCGGTCCATCGACCGTCATTTTTCCCCACCGTCTTCCCACCGCGGAGGAAAACATGATTTATCGCGGGCACCACCATAAACAACAGCACTCCCTCACAAACACACAATGGCAGCCCCGGCCGCACGCTGACACCCAGCCTCACTATAAATCAAGAGAAGCAGCTAGCTGGGGGGGGAAAAAAAGAAGAGAGAGAGAGGGTAAGAGAGAGGGAGGGAGAGGGATAGACAGAGTCAGGCAGATATAGAGAGATGTAGAGGCAGACAGGAGGTGATGGGAGAAAGATGGAGAAGAATATCCAAGTGCTTCTTAAACTATAAACAGCCACCGGCTAACATTGCATTGCTCCGGCTCTCTCTCTCTCTCTCGCTCTCTCTCTCTCTCTCTCTCTGGTTTGCAGGCTGCTCGGCTGCACCGCTTAAACAATGGCTGATGATGATGGGTGGGGGGGTCATGTGTAAACAACACTACAGCAACATGCACGATGAGAAAACACGGCGAAAGATGGGTATTTTTTGGGCATATTTACCACGATGTTAAAATAGCCTATGATTCACTGAGAGGGATGCGGGCGAAGGCGGCGCAGCGGCGAAGATGAGGAAGAAGATGTGTGGTTTCCCCCCATGCAGTCCCCTTCCTTCCGCAATACTCACAGTGTCCACAACGACCCGCAAGACGCACACCCGTCCAAATTTGTTTTATTGCAGCCTCCTTCTCTTTTCTCTTCCCCTCTCTCTCTCTGTTGGCGTTTCTCAGTGTCTCCTCTTCTCCCCCTCTCTCCCTCTCTCTCTTTTTTTCTCTCTCTCTCTCTCTCCCCCCTCTCCGCTGCTATAGGGGGGCTTGTATTTTTTTTTTTTTTTTTTTTGAAAGGACAGTTGAATTTTCCGCGTCAGACACACACACACATTGGAGGAGCACCGTGCCTCACCGTTATGTTCCTGACGAACACATATCTATTCTTTAACCTCTGCAATAATTATTTAATGAATCACGTGATGTGCTGGTCGGGGCGGGGGGTGTGGGGTGCCTGTGAGCCTTTCACTTTGTGGAACGAACCCGGACCAGTGCATGCAAGCAGGAGTGCTGTGTGATGCAGGACTCTGTTAGAGTTTAAAAACAATAAAATGAACATAAAAACAGTCAGAGAGAACTTCTGTTCACCTTTCAGCCTTCTCATCGGGGGGCAATGTGCGATGTGTGTTAATATGTGCGCTATACACTGTAAGGTAAATCAGGGGTAGGTCTATAACTGACACAGAGAGTGAGAGAGAGAGAGAGAGAGAACGATAAAAGATGATTGTCACCAACTATGCTCTTTTTAAAAATGAGTGCATGCCTCAGACGCGTTCTCCGTTATTCTTCACTGTCATCTCTTTCTCAGTTCGCCGTTACTCGGCAGAACAAGGGGAATTCCTTACACTGTCCCGTCTTGTATTTCAACGGATCTATTTCCAGCAGTAGGAAATATTCAGTGGTGACTGTGCCTCACAGCTGAGTTTATTTCTCCTATTCGGAGTCATGTAAGCGCGTCCCGTAGCTAAACTAAATATTTAACTGCCGCACAGACTCAAGCCAACTGTGGTAGTGGAAATGAATCAAGCCAGATTGTTCGATAATGATAATTCATGTTCGACATCGAAATAAAACAGACTGGGCCAGACTTTTTCCCCACATTTGTGTGATAATATGAATCAGAATCTAATATTTTATTTGGACTAAATTGTCCAAACGCGCACTTTTTTTTTTTTTCCCCCAATGAGCAAGTTTTTCTGGTGGGATGGCTAGCACAGAAAATGTAATTCATTTAGAAGAAGGCGCTATTTGTATAGAAGGGAGAGCTACGGACAGACAGGTAACACGAGAGAAGAGAGCTGTTAGAAAAAGAGATGGGAGACGAACGGAGAGGGAGAGAGTAAAAGAGATAGAGAGACATTAGGGAGGCACAAAGAAGACGGGGAGAGAGTGTGAGAGACAGACGAAGAAACAAGGGAGAGACGCAACCCCCGGCGCGAGGCCGTGCAGGGCAGCAACAATAAAACGTCGCGACCCTTTTAGCGCTCGGTCTCCCGAGCTCCAGAGCTCGAGCCGCCTCTAGCAGAACAATGGAGCTGGAGATTCCGAGAAAAAGAAAGTGTTGAGGCTAGGAGGCTGTATCAAGGCTACCTTAGCCGCCGAGCAGCTAACAAGAAAAACTTCAAGGTCACACAGTGGGCCGCAGCAGCCTCAAGACACGCGGCTTCCCCTCACAGGAACCGAGGGGTTTCAAAGACTTTTTCAAAATCGCCGTGTATCTGCAACAACACCACCTGCCCTCAGGTACAGATGCTGAAAATACAAAAGCGGCTCTTTTACTCAGTTGAGAGCTATAGTCTTCGTGGGTGTCCATTTAAACTAAGCCCCCTTTGTTTTATATTTTATTCAGCCAATTTGAAACAACCGCGCTGCCGGAGAAATTATTTCACATCAAATGCAATGAGACGGAACTACTTGGTGGACAGATCCGAGCAGAGACGCAATTGGCCACTTTGGAGTTGATTGCTTCTAAAAGTAAAATCTCCTACATGACAAAGGCAAATAATAATTATAAAGAAGGAACCAAATGTAGTTTTAAACGTACTATCAGTGAAACAGTTCGGTGGTCATTTATTTATTGCTTGTTTCTGATGCGCTGAACGTGCGCAGATAGTCCTTTCAACTTGCATTCCGAACACCACGGCGGTTCCCTGAGATTTTACCCACAACAAGATTGAAATCAAACATTTGCGGTGCTGATGACGGCGTCTGTAATGACGGCCATAAATTACGGCAATCACAGTGTGAAACAACAGCCAAGATAAGTCGCAGCAGAGACCTGGGCCGGCCTGACAACAGCAATAAGAATCAGCTCTGTAAACTTGGCACAGCCGCATACAAAGCTATTACACACACACAATCTTTTCAACGGCCTAAACATCGGAACTATGCTGGGCGGGGGTTGTGGAATCAACCAGAAAGAAATGCTTGCAACTACAGGGTGTTACGCTGTAGCTTAGCCGTAATAGTAATGCGTTCAGCGGTGGTAGACAACCGCCATAGCCTCATCTGTGGAGAAAACAGAAGGAAGACAGGGATTTCTTTGTGAGATGCCGGACTTGGCCACTTTCTAGCAGTTGTTCTCATGTTAAGATTTTAATATCATGAAAACAAACGGACACACATTTTTAAAAAAGTATTTGTAACCTACTGATAATTCACATGTGACACTATGGGTGATGTGGTACTAAAGGGTGATTTTAACATTTATTAGCTAGGTGCAGAATAATGCTAAAAGCCAATAGGCTAATTGAAGTGATGTTGGAGTTCTTTGCGATCTCGGGGGTCTCTTGGTCCATGATGGATTAAGACAGGTAAATTCTTGCTCCTCGTTAATGATTAACTAGGCTTTGAATAAAAAGAGAGAAACTGAAAATGTCTCTTTGTTAAGATTTAGAATAGCCGTAAAATTAAAGTGTCCAAGGCGTGATTTAGTGGTTACATATTACATCACTAGAGAAAATTGTATTGTTATTATTATTATTATTATTATTATTGCTGTTGTTAAGGCTATAGACTGATCTGAGGAAAAGAAGAGATAGTCAGAGAGAGATTGATTTACCAAGCCCCGACATCTCGCCTTTTACTGCAGCTCGTAAATCTGTTAAAGACAGCAGCACGCGCACAACCGTTTTTTGAAATATATTCCTCTCTTGCGCGAGACGTGAGGTCTTTCCCCCGTTATGGAGCCGCACCAGAGACATCCCCGGCCTCTCACGAGTAAATGTTAAGGACCAATCAAAATCAATAACCAATAACATTTGCGCAATTAAACATGTTTTTGAATGCATCTGTAAGGATGGGCGCGCTACTTAGCCTCCGTTTTATTATTATCATGAAAATGCCAGGATCCATAATTGATACTCGAGTCATATTTGAAACCCGTCCGTCTGCAGTTTAAATAGGAAATACAGCACATTTTAATTGGCTGTTGTTACTGTTCTGTTGTCAGACATGTCAGGACATTGATTCTGTCATGTCTGACTTCTGAGCAATGTTAAAACTGTCTCGCTATTGATAACCATATAAAGGGTGAGGGAGAGAGCGTGCTGAGTTACAGTATAGATCAATTACACTTCATATGTTTTACATTTTTCCATGCACACTCCTTATGCTGGTCTTTGAATTGGGTGATTTAATGTTCAAACCCTAGATTTTCACACAACGATATAACACGATGAACAACCCTCTAGATAGTTTCAAACACGTTTTGGCCAAGTACTTTTGAATGCGCTGGTTTAATATCAATGGGTATGCACTTCTGGGTTGCTGTTGATATAAACTGTAAAATCAATTGACATGTGATCTTTAATACAGGCTATAAAGCACTAGTGGGTGCATGCTAAAATAAAAAGATTTTGCAACAACTTCTGCATTTGCAACCACCTTTAACATGCTCAGTGATGTCCATTTTGCATAGGCTATAGAGAATAATGAATATACACCATTCAGCCGCAACGTTAAAACCGGTAGCTGGTTTTAACGTTGTAGCCGATCGGTGCGTCACAAGATGAGCATAACTAATAAGTAGTAAATTTATATATAATCTGTAGTGAATCTCGCATTTTCTTTTTTTAATATTATTATTTCTTGGAGGCTTATCATCAATTGAAAATATCCCGGGGGAAGTTCATTGTTTCCTCGTGAGTGCAGTGTTTTTGGCTTTTCCTGGTTCCTCTACTGTATATAAATATTTAGAACATATATATACATATAGATGTACATATTCAGCTTTTTTTCTTGATCCTTTATTTTCTAAATATAAAATATTTTCATGATATAACCTATAGTAAAAATCTCTTATAATAAACTGTAAACACATGTAAGAGGCTAAATTTGCCAAATCTGAATTCAGATCTTTGTGTCTCAAATTTGCTGTCCACAGGATGTTATTATAGTCTATAGCAGCCAGCACGTCTTTGTCATTACGATATTGATAAGTAAAAGGTAACGAGGGGCAGTGGGGCTGTTTAATATTGTAGTATCAATATGCTCGTGCAGGCCTAATGCCCCACCATTAGTCATACAGGCCACGGAAGCCTATTTATCACTCCCATCTAACAGATATGAGCGCTGCTGTAACAAACAACTGTAGGATCATCACACAGTAGGATTTGCTTGTCTCCATTCACTATATGCAGCAGCATCACCCTGCAATAAAGGCAACTTACAAAAGGCTTACAAATACACATATATATGATTTATTAATCAGGAAAGTATATATATTATTATTTAATCAGTGATAAGACATCACAATGTTTCAATATACAAAGCATTTGGGTTGTGATCCTTCTGCAGGTTGGACGTAAAATAAGAAGAAAGGAACAAATAGACTAATTTAAAAAGGGTGCGCTTTTTCCAATAAGGAATCAAACTAGCAGTTAAAACGGTCAGCAAGCCATTCATGGTTTGAGCTCAGATGCTGTGGCATCTTTTCTTAGGAAAAAGTGAATCAAAGAGGCCACTACACTTCCCTGTTACTAATAAAAGAATAAGCAGTGCTGACAAAAGATAACGGGATACACACCAAGGGATTTACAGTTTGGGTTTTCAAAGTGGACACTGATGTGATCATATCTAAACTAGCTATTAATAAGTTAATTATTTACATAGCTACTTGATCATTTAAATTATATATTGACTAACGTTACACTACAGAGCACAGCCACCCCACCTTATTGTACTACAACAGCCTGGCTTATAAAAAGGAATTGTGTATGCGAGTGTGGCAGCTTGGTAACCATTATTTGGCTCTCTCTTTTTAATTTTTAATACATATCTACTTTTAGATGGCTCACACGCGCTCTCTCGTTCTCTCTCTCTCTCTCTCTCTCTCTCTCTCACACACACACACACACACACACACACACACACACACAGAAACACACTCACACGCAGACGGTGGAGTAGTAAAAGCCTGGCAGCCATATATCTCTGGTGACGACCTCCTCCTGCAGCCTGCGCGCCTGCACTGTGACCTCCTCGGCTCCTCTCGCTCTCCAAAATAATAAATTTCTCGGGCAAAGCGGCTGCAACAAGCGCGAGGAAAGAAAAAAAAAAACACGCGGGCGATTTGTCTGGCAATTAGCAAACCACCGCGAGGCTCCCAGAGTGAGAGAGAGAGGGAGAGAGAGAAGTTGGTGTAACTATTGTTTTTTTGGTTAAGTGTGTGTGTGTGTAGCAGCCTATGGTAATCATTGAACCAGTAAACATGTGCACACACACAGATGAGACATATTGGATGCCTGTATGTTACAGTGCATGCCTATGTGTATGCCCGCCCGCCTGCCTGATGTGTGTGTGTGTGTGTGTTTTGATCCCCGAAAGCCTGCAGTTTCCTGTGTAAAGCTGCTGTTGAAACATCAGCTCCATCAGCTGGTTCAAACCCTCCAAACATCTCAGTGACAGCAAACTTGAAAGCAGAAAGCAGCTTATCTGTAAACTACAGGTCAGAGTAAAAGCTGGCTCACATCTGCCTGCTGGCCAGACCCCTGTTGTTTCATGCTTTTACTTCACAGTTACTTAACTGCTAATCCCACTGAGATTACAGAAACAAATCGCCTTATACATTGAGAGAAGCATCAGGACAAGTCATAAAGCAGCAGAAAAAAAAAGGCCCATGTCAACATACAGGGGCAGAAACAGACTTAAAATCACTAACAGTAATGGTTGTTTTCACTAACTAAGAGCTCAGTGGGTTTTTATGCAGCAGCAGAGCAGCAGGAGTTTTAATTTAACAAGCGTGTTTTTAATGAACCTGCGTGAGCTCAAGACAGAAATTAGATTTACTCCATTCAAGGTTTCAGGCTGAGAAACTTTACAAACTCCTACATTGCATATCTGTATAAATCAATTGAGTAAAGCTATGGCATTAATACATATAGGGTTAACCTTTCATCTCCCTTGGTATGCTATAAATTTAGAATATCAGCATTTCACACCAAAATCCATTGCATATACAGTCTCTAAAATAGACATTTTCTGCCATGTGGTTTTCTTTTTATTGTTTTGCTTTGAAACTTCACCATGTCGTTCTTTCTTATTGCTGCATTGAAAACTATTGCAAAGCATGAAATATATGGAATTTTACTGCAAATAAAATAAATATTTTTAAAGTGGTCTGCTCAAACAAAACAAAAAAAACCAATGCAGTGTGCGTATTAGGTCACCATAATGCTCGCATGCTTGTTGGTCCTCATACACCTACTAGTAGAATACAAGATACAAACAACAAGGCGACCAGCTGATCCCTACTTAAATCTACTGCACCACTAGCTGTCAGAAACTCCACGGGGCAGCTCTAACCAAGTGAACCACACCCCAACTTCAATCCAAAAGTCTTCACAGTGCAAGAGTTATTTTTTGAAAGTGCATTATCACAGTTATATTACCAATGTGTTAGGTTGTGTGGACCATCCTAAAAACCATCATGAGAATGTGTTGGGATTATCTATAGTTTTGGGGTAAAAATTGCTCTTTCTTTTGCTCTTTAGCCTGCAAGAAGCTGTTTTCCAACATCTGTTTCAGTTCAATTCAATACTTAACAGAAAAAGATAGAAAGTATAAAATAAATACAATAAAAAATGCATAATCGATTCAAACTTTACTAAAATAGAGAAAAGTAGATCCAAAAGTAACTGGATCTCACCTTTGTTTGGTTCCAATTCTTGACAATCTCAGATGAATAGTTACTCAATCTACCATCTGGGTTGAGTTGGCTATAAAACTTGCAGTTTCTCCAACAAGTCTTCTAACTTGAGCAACCATATAAGTGGTTGTCACTACCCTCAGATACCACCCATAGGATTGTTTCTTGAAATAACAAACCTATGGTGGCAGGCGTGGGTAAACACACAGTTAAGTGTATGGTCACGGTTTGGTTTGGTTTACACACAAAGACTACTTGGTTTGGTTTAGGGAAATATTGTGATTTGGGTTAAAGTAAGAAGCCTACTTCCTTAAGATTGGAGGACCTTCATTTTCATGGTTAAAAGAATAAACACGCACTTAAGGTTGTGGGACAGTCATGGTTAAAATAAACAAGGTTGATTATTGGTTTCAAACAGAGACAAAGAGCAGTCTGCCATGTCAAAGTTCTGTATTTTGTTGCCCCATCCATCCATCCATCCCTGTATCTTCCTCCTAGAAACTAACATGTAATCTAAAGAAAAACATCCCATTGAGAGTGATACAGATCTGTGTTGGGGGTATCTTTTAAAACAACACTGGCACATGACCAGGCCATACAGTGTGTATGTGCAAAGTTTAAATTTGAAACAATCTATCTACTCCACATTTGGACCTGCTGTGGTAAAATTGCAATTGCACACATATCTGAGGCAGCAGTTCCTTCTCCTTTACAGGTGAACTCTTCATTTGGCAAATTATACAAAAGTGTAGAAGCACTGGGGGCACCTAGTCAAGTTTTCTCAAGATGCTAGATGGAAAACTGAAGTATGTTATAATGAAATGTGATATGTCAAATGTCATCATAGGGGTCATAGGTTAAGAAGATGGTCAGGTAAACAAAAGGCAACTGGGGTGATTCCAAGAACAGCCAGGTGTCCCATTGAAGAGACATTAAAGCAACACTGAACCACATCCTGCTTGCACTAGTTGAGAACAGCACTTCACGGTCTGGAAATTATATATTTCACAAGTAGACTGAAGCTTTAGATGCCACCATAAGAGCACATGATGCATATGGTGCGCATTTTTATGAGTTATGGGTAATTGTTAAAGTAATTTAAATCCTCTTTTAAGCACATTTTCCCCATTATTCAGTCTGGTATGTTTAGATGCTGACTGAAAGGAAAACAAAGTTATTTGGAGCTTAACAGAGCCTCGCTGCTCAACAAGAAAATGTAAACAAGGACTCATCAGTGGGTCTTGCAAGGCGCAAGAGATTGCATCAGTAATACTACTAATGTTTTATGAGACCTTGGTCAAATTTAAAATAGAAAATGAAGGGGCCTACAATACGCTGTGTGGGAAACATTTTATGGCAATGAGGGCAAAGTGGAACAAAACTGATCAACAAAATGTTGCCCATATGCCACTGTTCCTTTGATTAATCAGTACTCCCCAACACACACACCTCACCTCCCAGCTGAAGGTCAGATTACCAGGCTGGAAAATGACCAGCAGCCACCAGCCCAACACTAGTAAATAGTGGTGGCTGCATCTTACAGAATTGCACACTTTTCCAGTAAATCTATCAGCATTCTATTCAATCTTATTTTGTTCATAGGCTACTATGACTCATCTTCTTAAAATGAGTGCCATGTTCTGAATGTGACCAAATATAAACTAGTGTATATCCTCCTGAATAGAGTGTGGTGACATGGCTGGAACAGGCCTGGAAGTTACTTTTTAGCAAGCCAATCAGGAGGTGCAGACTCTGTTTACAGTACGGTCCCAGTCTGTACAAATACTGTCCAGCATCAGGCTGCTCTCTCCCTTCAGCTTAACAGGCCTGTCTGACCCTTTGGTACCAAATCATACAGGTAGCATGTCTCGCAGCCCCTTGTATTAGAGTGCTCAGAGCTTTCGATTGAGACAGAAGACCAAATTTGAAAAGCTCTGCTCTTAAATACCATAACTTGAGAAAACTAAGACATCTACTCTGTCCAAAAATTACAGAGGAGTATCCCAGTGGTATGGGCAAATTGTAATTATGTTAAGCAGCAAAAACACATTTAGAGGCTCATAGGTTTGTTAACTTTTTTTACGTTCCAGCCAGTCTCATTATCATAACCCCATTTAAGTAACAGTCAGCAGTGGCCTGTAGCTGACCCCTGCCCAGGTGGTTGGCTTGTCTGTCTGCCTCTCTGGTTGTGGGAGCAGAGATATCACCACCGTGCCCCTGCTTTACAGTGCCCTGAACTCGGGTTGTTATGACTAAGTGGCCCGGGGGCTCCGCGGGTCTGGGAATGTCCGAGGGAGCGGAGGGTCCACCAGCCTTACGAGGTCAAGGGGGACCAGGAGTGGTGGGGGTAGGAATGGTGTGGAGTGGGCGGGGGTCAGCCTCTGGCTTCAGAGCCAGTGGACCTCATCGGTCAGAAAAACCTGTCCCCTGGTTGAACCCTCTGTGGCCGCAGCTTGGCCATTCCGCTGCTCCTGCACGACCATCGATTTTTCCTCCTCCACCTCTCCCTCTCAGCCTTCCCTTCGATACCTGCCGCTTATGTTTCTACCATTTTTTCCTCTCACTTCTCCACGCATCGCATCATGTCATGGCCTGCGTCCACATGAGAGGCCGGAGCCCCTCCGCCAGAACCACTGCTATTTTATCTTTCATTCAGGGCAAATTGATTTCTGTAGGGGTCAAACAGGAGTGAGTGCGCTTCCTGAGGCCGCTACTGCTCGGCTCAGCAGATACAGGAGGCCTGAGCGCACTCGGCGACCTGCAATCGTTTGCAGTTCATTTGGAAAGCCTTGCAGATCGTTTGTTTTCGAACTAAATTGTTTTGGAGCACAATCGAGAGAGTATCCATTACCCAGCGCTCTCCCAGTTCTTTTAATTTTTCTTTTTCACCCCCCCTCAATTGAGCGCAGTATTACTCATATTCCCACCGCAGTCTATGTAGCTTGTTTGCACCTGGCCAACAAAACACACACACACACACACACACACACACACACACACACACACACACACACACACACACACACACACACACACACACACACACTTGGAACAGTATCTCATTAAAAACTATAGGCTTAAATCACGGCAACACTTTATGACCACAGAAACAAAGCCAAGACAAAATGCATAATGAGCTCCGGGTGAACCAGGAATTATTCACGTGGGCATTTCTGTGATATATTAGATAGAACATATCCGAGTTTTCCTAAAGTCGTAAATATAAAGTAAAAGCTGAATCCGAAAAACACAAAAAATGAACCGTCCCATTGTAACTCCTCTAAAACCCGTACGTAAAAGACACATAGTAACACATTTTACACTCAGGAACAGATGCTCAAGGAGCGGCAGGCCTCATGAGTGACAGACACAGAAGTGACACCGCCGCAGCAAAGGGGGACGGAAACATTTGCAAAAACTCATGAGAAAACAGAAAAAAGCACAACAAAAGCCAGTCATCTGTAGCTGTATACACTGCATAAGAACACATACGGAAACACACGCTCACACACTTTACAACACAAACACGCAACTCCAAAGGTCCCTGTGCTAAAATGAGAGCCCCCACGGCCATAAATGGCCCCTTCGCCTGACCCCGCCAAATGCGCACGGGGGCAATAAAACCATAAAACCTGGCTCGCTGGCGTTTGCCTTTCCTAGACGGAAGAGCAGGAGAGGCAAAGACAGAAAAGGGGAGAGAAAATTAAATTCCCAGGGCTCTTACCTTAGACGCCACCACATTCAGCGACTTCTGGGCCATCTTCTTTTGCGCCGTGAGGACTCTCTGACTGTTTGTTGGAGTTTCTTTGGAGGGATTTTCTTCTCTCCGGTGAAAGAGAGAAAAAGTTTTTTCTTTAATGGTAGGATACTTGTGGGGTGTAAAAAATAGCTTTCTGGTGCGTGGGAAGGGGAGGTGTATGCATGAGTGTTTATGTGTGTGTGTGTGTGTGTGTGTGTGTGTGTGTGTGTGTGTGTTTGCGCGCGCGGGAGGGAGGAGGGGGGTGTCTTCCAAGACGTCTTCTTTTTCTTCTTCTCTGCCTGTCTCTCTGTTCCTTGCCTTCTGTATCTCCTGGCAGAAGGGGTCTTGTGTGTGGCTGTCAGATGACAATAGAGAAGAAGAAGAAGACGGAGAATAAGTGTTAAAAGAAGAACACGTGATTAATGATTTTCCTAGTATAATTCTCGCATTTTTCTTGAGGTGCCGTCCCCTCTGCCCTGTCCAGAAAATAATGGCTGTGAACTTTTTCAGTGGGGTGGGGGGTGAAGAGTGGGGGTGGCCATTCTTACAAAAATCTGCTCCCATTCACAGAAACAGCAGAAGGCCCCAGCTGATAAAGGTGGATAAAAAAGAATTAGGATTCCTTGGTGGATTTTATTGTACGCGGTGTCACCCCGCACGCAAATTCATCTATTTCAGCTCGGACTGCAAGTGCTCAAGGGGCTTTAGGGGTTATTGTGGAGGCACATATGTGAGTGCATGTGTGTGAATATTGGGGAGGGGACGTCTGTTTAGATGCTCAATATATAGGTCATTTGGTGTGTAGCGAAGATTACAGCATTCTGAAACAAATATCGTCTTATGTGAGGAGAGATGCACCGCCTGCGGGGTTTGTGTATGTGTGTGTGTTTGGAAGATCTCGTATTAAACCTTATTGCGTTCACCATAGAAGAATATATATATATATATATATATATATATATATATGTGTGTGTGTGTGTGTGTGTGTGTATGCATGTATGTATACATGTGGGTCGTTTTCATCAACTGGAGCTTAACGCTCAGTCTGGAAAAGCGTTAAACCTTCGTAAAAACGCGCTGCAATCACATTCGAAGAGAGTGGTTAAGAAGAAGATTAAGAATATCGGAGTTTTTTTAGTCTTAATGTAATGAAACGGTGAAGTGTGCGGAAATGCAGGTTTACAAGCTTTTACGCCAGTCACCATTGGTAAGGCCTTATGTATTTTGGCGCACTGTGTGTGTTTGAGCACATCTAGGTATACAGTTTGATAGGACGGTGGTTTTTGCTGGAGGAGCCTTTCATAAATAGGAAGAAAACAGATAAATGGGCAGAGGGAGTCTCCGCGGCAAGAAGCCCGGGGAGAAATCAACCAACAAGTAATAGGGAATCTTCTCTGGGCCGAGAAATACGAACGGACCAATTTGGGGGGCACAGTTTTTTTTGTTTAAAGTTCATCGAGAGAAATGCTATTTTCTCGTTCTCCCCCCTCTTGCTCTATATTTTTCGATACCTGCTCTAAGAAAAGAAAATGAAAATTAATACGGGAGCCGCGCCTTACAAAAGAAGCCATTCGTCTTGTTGATTATCTATTTGGTTGTCAGGGTTTGAGCTATGGCGCCAGCCTGCTCCCTTTTTGTAATATATAAAAAATAAAACACACATGCGCGCACAGCACCGGTCTTGAAAACAACTATAGGAAAAAAAACATTGAGCAAAAATTACACTCATTAAAGCTTTAAAAGATCACGAACCGAAATGCTATTTCATTTTTTTTTTTTTAACTTCTGAACCAGAAGAGGAAGGGAGGGGGTTGTCCCATACTCTTTGTCGGCCTGGTGCATGTGAGTCTGAGCAGCCGTTAAATTAACGGGAGAACGGGAGTGAAACGGAGGGACGTTCTGTGATTTAAAACGAGATTACAGGACGTAATGTACCAAGATCACTCAAGGCCAGGACAGATTAATCATCGAAGGCGCCTGATTCCTCAAGTCAGGTCGCTGTGCGTTTGTAGGCAAAACCAACACTGAAATTAAATGAAATTATTTATTGTGTGTGCATGTGGAAGAGTGTGTATCTAGACTTTAAATACATCCTTCGCCGTTAAACCTGGATGAGAGGACAGTGGAGGAAGTAGTGCTACTCTTTCAGACGTTCTGTGTAAAGCAAAATGGAAATTGGTCTTTTACTAAATGCTAAAATTGTTTGTGAAACAGAAGATATTTAAAACGTTGAAGCCTTAAACTGAAAAAAAAATCAAAATTTTGAGAGAAAAAATTGGAGAAGGGGAAAGAAAATGATACTTTTTCAGCCATTTATTCAAATTTCGATGGACTATTTACAAATAATAAGAAGGTAGACACTGGGTAGGCATAAGCACAGAAAAGAGAAACTTACATATTGGGGGAGGGAACACATGTTCAACAATACCATTTTCAGTTATCATACATAGCATATTATCATCATCAATAACGATAGAAACTGATCTTTGGAATGTAAAAAAATAACATCAATCAACGCTTGCAGAATAAAAAAAAAAAAGTGGCACAAAGAGAAAAAAACAGGAGGAGAGAAGAGAAAGAGGAGCAAAGAGAAAAAATGTGCGCGCATTTAATGTGCGGAGAAAAGATGGCACAACGAGGAAAAGATAGAAAAATGAATCAACACCAATCAGACATGCAATAAAAGGCTCCTTATTTTTTCTGAATGTCTCTGGCTAGAACAATTACTTATTATTAAATAACTTTTGTTTCACATACAAGAAATGAATAGCGCTTTTTGTATTGCAGGTAATAATAATTATTATAATAACTCGTCACACAATTTAAAAAATATAAAAGCTCCAAAAGCTGTCACTTCATTCAAGGAGTAGGAGAAAATAAGATTACAAAAAAAATAATATATATAAGTACAGCTGAGGTAATAGGTAGTACATTGTATAGTGCTGCGTTTATAATGTTTTCTTGAGCTATTTGTACCAGGATTTTTATTTGAATATTAGTGTCCTTTGTTTAGGCAGCTTTAGAAACCCTGTTTGGTAGCTATGTGGTGGGAAATGCCTTAGTTTTACTTTATTTCATTTGAATCACCCTGTCAGTGTGTTTCCCTGTATACAACATCACAAAATGAACAATCAACGGACCACATAGACGCTCGTCATTCTCACCAATGACAGCATATATCATTTTACAATCAACACTGAATTAAAAAAATAACTATAATTAAAATTTAAAAAGCTATAGTTTGTCATTCAACAAAACAGAAATATCAACAGTTATTATTAACGTAACAGCGAGACAGAAAACTGTCTGGTGTCATTTTGGATCATACCGGAGGTTATATTGGATGGTAGAGTACTATACGGTCGGACAGAGGGATATGAGCATATGTCGGTTTTATATATCTGTGTGTGGTGGAGTGTAAGAATACTTCTCTTCACGAAACGGGAGTTCAATTTATTAGACGTGCGTGTGTGAGTGTTTGAGTGGGGTGGGAGGGTGAGTGGTAGTGGGGGGTTTTTTTGGGTGGTGGTGGTGGTGGTGGTGGTGGTGGGGGGGGGGTTAATGGGCAGAGTCTCCGTTCACCCCTTTGCTTTGTACCCGCAGAGTAAACATGACAAATGGGGCCCGAGTTTGGCATGATTAAAGATGAAAACGAGGATCCATCTTCACCAGAAAGTCTCGGATAGAAAAAGAAGGAAAGAAACCAAACAGACTCGAGCACATTATGTTTAGCCTACTGTCCTATGCTCTCAAACAGAGAGGAGAGAGGGGATATAAAAAGACAGAAGTATAAAAGCAGAGAACGTGAGGCAGAAAGAGAATGGCGGGGATAAGAGCAAAGAAGCGACCGCATCATTTTTTCATTTCTGTTAGTCTCCTTCTTCGCCCGTTTTGTTCATTTAGTTTTTTATGAATGGGAAATCTCCCCCTCCACCCCTCCCACGTCATATTATAGCGTGTAACATCAGTACAGATCAGGGCCATACAGGCGGCAAAGACATCCATCCCTTCCTCCAGAGTAAAAGCGTTATTCCGGTCCAAAGTGCAGGTTCCGGTGGTTAGAAGCGTGGCTGCCGGTTCTGCTTTCAGTTTGGGAATCAGGTAGGAACACGGAGGACACACGTCATACAAAGAGCCAAAGTATCAGGCTATAGGGGTCCGGTAGTGCGATTCTGGGAACCGGTTAGGGCCTGGGAGTTTGTGTTGCTGTTGTTCGTCCCGGAGCGGACCTTGGTGTTGGGCAGCTTGTGGTCCTTCTTCCATTTCATCCTCCGGTTCTGGAACCAGATCTTGATCTGCCGCTCTGACAGGCACAGTGTGTGCGCAATCTCCACCCTGCGCCTGCGCGTCAGGTACCGGTTGTAGTGGAACTCCTTCTCGAGCTCCAGAACCTGCTGGCGCGTGTAGGCCGTCCGCGACCGCTTCGGCTCACCCCCTGTGTAGTTTGAACTCACTGTGGGAGAAAAATGGGAAGAAATGATCATCACAACAATAATCATTCAAGAAAAAAAAAATACAACAACAGCACCGAAATAAAGCATAATAATAATAATAACAATAATAATAATAAAAAGTAATAATAATCTAGTAGCTAAATACGCTGGCTGCACTACCTAGTAACGAGGGCTCATTAAAGAGGACATAACACAGTACTCTAGTGATAACTTCCAAAACTGAAAACAGCACATCAAGCCACAGGGAGTTAAAAATGTCAGGTCATTATGGATATGCAACGAAGAGAAAGAAATGATGGATGATTGGACCTACTGTGATAAAATACAAAATGACTGTAACCTTAGCTGACCCTTCAATGATTGCAGTGCTGTTACCCTACAACAAAGCTTTTTTTTTTTTTTTTATGCTTTTAAATGCAACTCTTACAGCTGAACACGTTTATTTCACAACGCGGTTTGTTCCCGAAACACTGCATTTTCAGTGAACATGTTGGGCCGGGCGATGGTGTGTATCCGCTGAGAACAGCCAGCCCGACGCCGGTGTCCAAATGTTGGGATTTGAGAGCAAATCGAGGCCACGGTTGCATCTAAAGATTGAAAAACCGTGCTGTCCTGACGCGTTTGCGCACATACGACAAGGACTGCCGGAAAATATAAAAACATGAAAACAGCAAGAACAGCGTCGAGCCGAGCAGATCGGAGCAGTTTCCTTGTCTTTTCAGTGGATTTATGCACAGATGCCACCGACCGAATGCAGGGATGATAGCATTGTCTGTCTTGTATAAACTGGCTCAGAATAAAGATGGTGGTGGTGGTGAGGGGGTGAGGTGTGTGTGTGTGTGTCTGTGTGTCGGGGGGGGGTGTGTGTGGGGGGGTGCAGTAGCTACACGACGGCATTCAACAATAATGATTCAACACATCCCCGAAACTACAGAAGGACAGTAACAAAAAAACAGCTAATGTGAAGCTAATGTATCCAAAGACATGCCAGATACAATAACTTTGCAAAGAGAAATATGCATCAAAATGTTTTCTTACCGAGTAAACAGGCCGGTAGAGTGAATGCATTATGGTGACTTTGCAAAAATGGCATTTTGTCCTCGTGTTACCATGCGCTCCGATAATCCCAATACACAATAGGCAGCAAGTCTATTATAATGCATAATAATACAGAGAAGCCGTAATAGACTGGAGCTATTCGGTGTTACACTGGTGCTTTACGGCCGACTCCATAAACATGAATATTTCATCTGCCATAAAACTTTCCCTCCCCTGGAACAACGAGTGGGGAAGGAAGGTTCGACAGAGTAAAGTACACCGTTTATACAACCCGACCACTTAAAATCAAATTACCAAAGCATAAAATCTAACTTATGGGCTCGGCCTGAGTTGTCATAAGGCGAGGTATTAGAGCGGACGAGCCTGAGATCGGACTTCAAAAGGCACCTCAGCGCAGAGGTGTAATAAAAATTTATGGAGGGTGTAATTATATTGGCCCTGCAAACAGACGATCGTAAATCTTGACCCAAGGGCTACTCTTCTACTTCTAACAGAAAACAGGGAGGGGAAGCCATAGATTTTGACGGTGGACACCTAGCTGACTGCATGGGTTTCAACCGCAGGCACAAAGGCGCAGCGAGAGAGAGAGAGAGGGAGAGAGAGAAAGAAGTTTGCATGCAGCACTTACCGATGTTTACATGGACTTTCTTCATCCACGGGTAGACAACGGGGTCTTTACGAGTGCTCGCGGGGGAAGAAGTGCTTTGGCTGTGGGACGTTTGGCCGCAAGACGGAGGCGGAGGCGGGCTGGGTGTCACCGAGTCGCAGCGTTGACTCTGCTCCGGGACGGGGGTGGTCTGCAGTCCCGCCGTGGGGAGGACGTGACCCCGAGGGGACATCACCACCGAAGCGGGCTGCCCTGCGCGCTGGCACGGCGTGTAGGGCGGCTCGGCTCGCTGCTGTTGGTGGTTCTGGTGGTGTGGGTGGTGTTGATGGTGGTGGTAGAGGGAGTCCGGCTGAAAGGCAGCAGGCTCCTGCCTCTGAGAGCTGTAATAGTCCGGAGAGTGGCTGGGTAGATAGTCGCTCTGTGAGTATTCCTCGCACGGTGGAAACTTCGGGTCCACATAGTTGGAGTTGATCAAATAGGAGCTCATGGCCATTAATTTCAGTCTTTTTGTGGAATTGCACCTACTCGGAAAATATATAACTAAAATTTATATCTCATCCCTTTACTCTTCGGTTATTCCTGTTCCGTTGAACCCTCCTACTTTTCTGTCAAGTGAACAAAGTTAAGAAGCCACGTGACGGCAGCCGGCCAATGGCGAGCCTCCAGGACAAACCCCGGATAAGGAAATGGGATTAAGCATACACAGAACCCCCGCACGCGCATTATCATATGGCCTCAGTTTGTGGGTATTTCGTCTTACAATAACCCCCCTCCGCCCCCCTTCTCTCTCCATATGCACCCTTCTCCCTATATATCCTATTTCTCCACCACATGTCGGCACGCACGCCGTCCGAAGCAGGAAGAGAATCACAACAATAACAAAGCGCGTCCACACGCTGAAAATAGGCTACATTCCGCTCCAGCTGAGGCTGTGCATGGACGTGGGCTACACGAGCTACAGAGAAGTCTACAGTACAGATGAAGTCCTCCCTTATTTCCTCCTATTAGGCGTCTGGCTGGAACTTCAAATAGAACACACAAGGGAAACAGAAAAAGAAACAGCAGAACGAAAGCGCTGGGGGGGGGGGGGGGGGGGTTAAAGTGGCGTCTGCACCACCTCCTGTGTATATATTGGGTGTGTGTAGGGACATGCTTGCCAAAGTTTTTTTTCTTTCTTTCTTTTTTTTCCTTTTCTTTTTAAATCCCTAATAACGGGGAGTGGGAGAGTGGCCTGACTCCGGCGCCACCCAGCAGCAGCAGCACCGTGTCAGAGATAAATCTGGCTTGTTTAGGATCGATAGAAAATTCATCAACTAATTCAGGTTACACGGCCTCCTAAATCACTAGAAGACCTTTGCATTAAGAATGAGCGTCCAGCACCGTTCCCCTCCTTTTTTTTTTAAACCGCTTTGCATCAACAGGCGCCCATTCTACATTTAACTCCTCTTGCATAGTAATTCAGCCTCAGCCAGAATTGCCCATTGCCTTGCATGAATAAATAGGGTGTATTTTTCTCCACGTTCCGATATTAACATCACTAGCATAGCAAGTTCACATGTCCCATCCAGACCGTGCGTCTTCTTTTTGCCCTTGAGCTGTGCATTACTGAACCGAGATACACCGCTCTTTGTTTTTTCCTCCTATAGAGAATTCATCTCCCCGACCGTGACCCGCTCACACAAGCTGCCACAGACTTTCATAGCCTTGTTCTCCCATTTCCAATACTAACGCACTCCCCATGTAACCCACAGTCTCGCTCTCTGCCTGTCACATTCTTCCTTATATAAAACAGACACAAAACACCAGAACAAGGGCTTATAGGCGCACAAAAACTAGGCAACACACCGCATTATAATATTCATACTCTTTTCCCAACATTATCACATAACAAGCTGTAGAGTAAAATCCTTTTAATACCAGTAAATCTGCTTGGTGCGATTTCTGCTTGCGTTCAACAGCATAAAAGCAAGACCTGAAAACAAAAAAATATATTACAAAATACGCAACACTGCCGTGAATAGAATAGAATACATGCTTTTCCAATCAAAGGACGGCTGTTGTGCATTTTCTGTAATGTTATCACTGGGACTAAAGACACACAGGAAAGATGATGGAGATATCAAAGTCCTTTGTTTCGAGAAAATTGACCGTCTCTAAATCGACCCTCTTCACCACCAACACCACCCCCTCATCATTTTCAGCAAGCGGCCGAATCATTTTTCATTTTGCAGCAAGACTACTGCTACTACCAAAAGAAAAAAAAAATCACAACAACAACAAAAAAAAAAAACTCGAAGCTGCAGGCTTCAAGATGGAGCCTGCAGTTGGATTTTAAAAGTATGAGGCGGGTTGTTGATCGAAAAAAATGAAGGTGAAGGAGAATAGAACGATTCAAAATCAACATCACCTATTCACCAATAAAGTCCTGAAATAAATAAATTGGAATTTAAGGTGTTCATAAAGGAAATAAAAGAAACCAGGGAAAAGACACATTTTCCTTATACTTATTTCCCCTAATGTACAAACGAATTCAGATATAAACCGACGACTGATTAAATGCGTTACAACCCCATAGTAACAGCTACAGGCCTCTCCTCCCAGTGTCGGATCCGTCGTGTATAAATCCACTATATACTCCCCTAGAAGCGAATTTGTGATTGTTTCAATGATTTTTACACAAATCCGGATCTACAGGGTAGATATAGAAGACAGTGGCTCTCTGGGGCACACGTTTACACCGTCGATAGACTTGTATTGCTTTTATAAACTCCCTGTCGTAGCCACACCGTAATATTTGCATCCATTTGTACTGTCTCTGATCCCTGACCTCCTCATTCCTGGGGGGGGGGGGGGGACTGGGAAATTAAGTTCTAAAGCTCCAACACTTCCTGTAAGAAAAGGCGACGAAGCTAGATAACAAGACCGTAAAATAAAAGAAAGATGTCCATATTTTTTGTTTCACTTTAAAACTATAGAAATGGATGTAAATGGAGTGGAGAGATGGGAGGACAAGTGGGCTCGAAGCTCCACTGCAGGTCCATGTTTTAATGCAATACAGCCAAATAAATCTTGACTATTTTAAACGGCCAGTCATATATGATCTCAAACAATATTATTTAAATTCCGTATATTGTCAAATACTGTTATAACTATTGGATTGTTTTAAGAGGGCCCGTCAGGCCTGTCACAGTTTTATTCAAAATCAAAAATCAAAATACTCATACAGCTTTCCAACCACGTATTACACACACAAAAGTTGATTAGAGCTGTGGTTGTAATTATCCAGACAAAAAATAAATAAATAAATAAAATCTTGGCTGCTCCAGTCGTTGACTTCTCTAACAGAATGAACACAATTTACTGAAAGAAGACAAATCGCTTGGCACGGGGAAACTCTATCCTATCAGAAATTGTTCTCAATGATGTGAATAAATGAATCCATGTCCCTTCAGTATGGTAAATGCATTGCACTTTTTAACTGAATTAAAAATCCTCACACAAGGGCCTATACTCTATCATGATTCTTTCTGAATAAATAAATAAATCACGAAAACCAAAAAACACATGTGCTCCACTCCAATTAAAACCAGGAGAGATCATTTGATTTGTCCTGCTTTGATTTTAATGTATTTAGCCCAAAAGTAGTTTATATGATGGATATATAATATATTGGAATGGTGGTGCGTGTTGTATTTTGAAGCTCTGAACTTTTTCATGTGTAAATATTTTTCCTGCTATTTTTTCATGTAATTTCTATCTGCTCCTGTGTTGCTCCCACATTGATTTTGTGACACTGACACTCCCTCCCTGCTGCAGGCGATATTGCTGTTCTCCGTTTCCTTCAAAAGTTGCTCATACATCACCAGACCGGACCAAAAAAGAAGAGAGTATGGGGACTGTGGAGGGAGAGTCACTGTCAACCTGCTTCTAATCTGCATCTAGTCAGTTTCTTCTCTGTTCGTGTTCCGCATAATTTTTTTTCTCGTCCCTTTTTTTAGTGTTTAGTTCAAAAACAACCCACTATTGTCTCTATCCCACTCTATGCTATTGTGCACAGGCTTGGGCATATTTCTGTCACCTTGACCTCCCGCTCTGCCTCGGGTCATCTCAGGTATCTATCAAGGTGTGTTGAGTCTGACTGCGGCACTTCCCTTCCCTCTGTCAAGTTTGTCAGTAACAACCATTTAGTTTAATGGGAGCCCAGTGCTTCCGGCTACAGGTATTGCTAACCAAAGATTCAGACACACTCAGAGACATTTAGAAGATAGGGGGGAAAAAACAAGGTGGCTTCCTTAAATAGATTTAAATTATATAGACAAAATGTAGTCTCTAGGAACAAAATAAGACAAAACTGTAACGACTCTAAATGCAGCTCTTCGCTATTCGATTTAAATACATGGTCAAATTTTCTAAAATGTGTTTTTGAAGAACGCTAAAAAAAACAAATAAAAATAATCGAATCGTTTATTTTGGCATTTAGTTTACTTAAATGTCGTAAACCCCAACCTGTCACGAAGCTAAGGCGCACTTCACTAGCTGTAGCACCCCACCTGAAAAACGAGACCGTCCTGTTTTCAAACCACACGTGCAGGATAAGCAAACTTGAGCCAGCTGCTCGAGAGTGTAAAATACAAATACGGTTTGTCTCTTCTGTAACATTTAAACGTAATATCAGTGCACCATCCAACTGAAGACACAAAGGGAGCGAGAGGTTTAGAGATAGAAAAAGGGTGACACGAACTGGGATACAGTGAGTGGAAAAGGTCAGCGGATCTGGATTTAAACACGTGACTTTTATAGCGGGTCAATTCCGTTTACAGCTCAAACACCATCAAGCTCAAACGGAGATGGAAATGTTTTTGTTTTGGGGTGGGGGTGGGGTGCGTGGGGGGTTAATAAAAAGCAATAAAATGTGCAGGGAGCGGAAGAGAGCAGGGGTGAATAAATAACTTTCAAGTCCCCTTCACTATTTACGAGCTTTTTAACAAGTTTGTAGCATCAGCGACCCACAAAGTCAGTTGTTGCTGGCTAAACTGCTGAAAGAAAACTATTGCTCTCTGCTTCTAGTTCCACTAAAAACTGGGATTAAATTTTTGTCGAAAGTGGATTCAATTTAACGTGAATTAAGGTAAGATTTCGCGTTTGTGTATTCTGGGGTCGTTTCATAATGAAGGGATAAATAGCGAGATTTAATAGTGAAGAATGGAAGGCTCTTGCAGGGTACTCACTCTGTAGCCTCATAGCTTATGCTTGAAAAAGAAAAGAAAAAGAAAAAAAAAAAATTGTCAGCTCCGTATAAAATAATACTCAATTAGAATGGCTACATAAAGTTAGATTTTCCTGTTCGTATATTCTTTTGCCTGAAACATTACATTAAAAGGCCACAGAGTGGTTGTATTTTTTTTTCCAACAGCAGGCCTACAAAGGCTAAATCCGAAAGTTAGAATGAACATATTGAACGGTTAGACGGCCTCATTATCTACAGCGACCGGACTTGTCAATGTTCTGAAATATTACCGAGGTGAAAAAACTATAGGGACAACAACGAAGAAGAAAAATGTGGTTTTGTTCCTTTGTGTAGTTTGAAAAATAAATCGAGGGCCATTCCCCTGGTTATTGTCATGCAAAGTAACGGACAGAGATAAAAATGAAGTGCCGCAGAGGCCTGTCCATCCGTGTGGCAACTATTAATCTGAAGGTATTTTCTTGGATAGCTCCTATTGTGAAGCTCGGCTTGTGAGTGTAAGGCTAAATTAATTTTCACAAGGCAGCAGGCGGACTAGCAGTCTGCGGTGTGTCAGGTAAAACTATAAAATTACAAACAGCAAGGAGGAAATAAAGACAAATCCAAGAGTTGGCAGCAAAATTACCAGACAAATACTGTTGCAAATTTAACTGTGTCCAATAATGAAACATTGCTCCTCTCGGCCCTTTACAGCTCCAAAATGTCCTTCTTTTCAAATAATCTCTGACGACTGTTGCACTGAAACTGTTACTATCACGAAGGACCGTATATTTTCCTGCATTGCTAGCTAAACGTGTACAAAGCTCCCTCTCCTTTTGTTTGACTGATAGCATAAAATTACAAACATGTATTGAAAATAGAAAAGCACATGGTGTACCTTTAGTCAATGCTCAGGCAGATGCTAAGTAGATGCACATACATCCGAACAGCCTGTAAAACTTAACTGGTGGTATATTTGAACTGGTTGATGAACACAGACTGATTGCATTAGCAGAACACTTGTATTGATTGAGGAGCACAAACGATGAAAAGAAAGAAATGCTCCCAGTAGAATGGGAACATTTTACACGACAGCCAGCTTAAAATCAAAGAAACTGCATATTTGCAATCAGCAGAGGAAAATAAACAGCTGAAACCACTGCCGCTTTTATATAGTCTTGTATTTCCAACAGGCTTGATACAACATGTGCTTGTAAATCAACAGCAGAAAACCACACATCTGTATGCAAACTGAAAAAACAACAATGCTGGTGCTGAGTCAAAACCTTTGTAAATTCTCAGTTTATTCATACTCAATATATTTTTCTTCACTTTTTTCTAAGCATAATTTCATGCCACGTGGGACGTTACCGTTTCTTTGTCACCATTTTGTTTTTTTTTTTTTTTTTACAACACCGCAGAAATAGAAAACCAGCCTGCACAGTTTACGAAACAAACAGTCGTTAGGAACGGAACTATTTGCTCTCCTGAATTAAATGAGATAAAGAATGTTGTAAAAATACGTTTTCGAATTGAATTTAAGACTAAAGGGGGAGAAAGTTGTCCAGTGTGACCTTTAACCCTCCACTGGCCACGACCTGGCCTTCACCGTCAAAAGCAATACGGCGATGATCGGTGTGTAGGTGCGTGTTGTCGGTGGTGGTATATATCTATATATCTATCTATCTGACAGAAAAAAAACACATCATTTCATTAAACTAGTGTGTGGTTGACAAGGGGTGGAAAAATGGGGTCTTGGGTAACCTAAGTTATGACCAAAATGTCCATAGTACACCCTCAAATCACACGGCCCAAGTGGCTTAATCAGGCTAACTATTCAACCAGAACGATAGTGAGGGTACAGTGAAGGAAACGGAGAGAGGAATCCAACAGTTCAAATACCCCCGGCGTGACTTGCACAGCCGATAATCAAATAAAAATGTGGACTGATAAAGTCATTCTAAACTAAACTGTCTTGGAAACAGGAGGAAGATGAGGAAGAGGAGGGGGAGGTTCTGCTACAGCTCCGGCAACACGTGGTCTTCCCCTCCCTCCCACCACGGGCAAAGCACCTGCTACACACGGTACGAGCAGCAAGACAGCGGGCACACACACACACACACACACACACACTCACTGATATGCAAATGAAGAAGCTTCTTCTTCTACAAGGCGATTCCTATTTCTTTGTGTAGGCTACTCACTCCTCTGTAGCCCCTGGACCAGCCTTTCCTTTCGGTCAGCGTCGTCACAGATTTCCACGATTTTTCCTTGCTCTTGCTCTTCTTTAGATCTCCAAAAATTGGCAGCTGTATTCCACTCGTTTGCCTTTTTCTCTAGGCCATATAAAAAGAAGCCCTCATACTTCAGCATTCACGCCTCTGTTCCCCTTCTCTTTCTTCTTCCGACGCCACAGGTTTTTTGACCTCTTCAGGATTCTTGGTGGTATCTTAAAGAAAATGTCCTTTTCATTTCCGCGGATACTCCCGCTCACACGCACGCACGCACACGCGCGGAGACTCACACCCTCCGGTGTCCGGGAAAGCGTAATCATGACTTTAGGCTATCCGAAGAGTAGTGCTCAGATTCCGCGTTAAAAGAAACGGATTGACGCTGCCAAGGTAGAACCGATTTACCGGTGATAATCCAGCGAAAACAAAGGCAACACGTCACCGCAACGTTGCCACACAAGCACCGGGCGCTCAGTGCCTGAAAACCCGACTAAATCGCTGATGAAGGATAGAGGAAAAACCCCTTCACCAGTGGCCGTTCCCCGTGTTTCCCGGTGTTAGGCTACATCTAGCGGTTTGGGGCTGAGGAAGACCGAGCAGGGCTGCTGTGGAGACTGTGGGCTCTTTAAGGCATTAAGTGTTGTGTGTGTGTGCATGGACTCAAGTTTTCAAATTAATCTGCCAGTTTGGCACACTCTTTGTTTAACGGGCGAGGCGTGTCGCCCCGCATCCCCGGTATACATTTTAATATTGGTGAGACGCACTGACCTCCCGTTCACCCCGAGCACAGCCAAGCCCTTTCCCTCACCCCCTCCCTTTTCCACACCCTTTCTTTATGCCATTTCCACCTCTCTCACTCCCTTCTCTCCCTCATCCCCTCTTTCTGTCAGTTTGTTCTTTACCCTTCCCTCTCTCTCTCCGTCATACTAAATTGAGTTGGAGTCATTACTTTGAAGAAAAATGGTCAGCAGATATTGAGGAGGGAGTGGGATCTTTCTCTTTCTCCCTCTCTCTCCCACACTCAGGTTTTTCTTTTCTTCCAGGATCATTTCTCCTTTCCTTTTGTTGTACAGCCTAAATATAAATGACACCTCCGTGCACGCTGATGTGTGAACCCACAGCCTGACCGCAGCACCACTTTAGAGTCTTAAACATGAATAATTCGTAGCAACAAATGTGTTGTAGCCTCTTGAAACTTAGTGCGCGTTAACAAGCGTGTTTTGCGCGTTCCACGGGCATTGAGCCGCGTAGAGATCCGACTCAGAGGTATCAGGTGGATTTATATTGATGTTATTTGACTCTTTTAAAAAACCAGAGATGGATTTTTATCGGGTAAACTGCAGCCATATGTCCACACTTCACCCTACTCATTACACAACAATTACTTCACTTATACTTCTACATTCTATCAATAACATTTCGGTAAAAGAAAACAAATGCGAATGACAGACTTTTCTGTTCACTTAAAGTTTTTATATATTTTTTTTTCTGAATAGTACCCTTTATATGATTTATCTATATGTGATATAAAATGTATGCAAAGAATGTAATATTCACATGTGACGTTTTAGAAGGGCCATGCACGCGCAAATGGTAACAATTGTATAAACTCTCTACCAATATAGCCTGTCATGGCGGGCGCGAGTGCGCTACAACCTAAATGGAATTAATTCGTTGAACTCGGGATGAACCCGGGAGAAAGACGGAATCTGTAACGTAGTTATTCACTCATTACCTTTTGGGGATGCGAGGGGGTAAACCGGGCCAGCGTGTAAACGGATTATTTATTAGCTGAATTATCATTCAGAAATAACTCAGTACTATAATTCGAGACAAAGCTGTACATGGGTTCAGGTAAATTAAGTTTAGAATATTTAATAATAGTTAAATTAATTCATTAATAATAGCCTAATAAGAAAGAGAGGAAAAAAGGAAGACGACAGAGGGATGGAAAAGGAAAAGGGTTTGAGGATCACTCTTCTCAGCTGGAAAAGTAAACAGTGTCAGACATGAATCTTGCAGTGGAAAAATCAGATAAGCACAGTAATCATTTTTGGATGGTGAAAAAGATAAGAGCTTATTTTTGACAGGGCTTTGTTGATAAGGCTGAGGAGAGGAAGAGCTCTGTTCTGCTAAAATGGTTTGGGTATATAAACAGCTGTTAGCATAAAACCACTGCTTTACAACCACTAATCACTGGCTGTGCACATGGACACTCACACAACGCTAACGTGATATTTTTTTTTCCTTATTTAAAATATACTGACAATAAATACTTGTATATTTTTGACCATGGAAATTCATATTCTTACATTTAAACTGTGACGGTTTCTTTCCAACTACATTGGATCTTCACTGGACATTGAGGTTTTTGGCAACAGGGTGTGTCATTAAAGTATACTCGACCAGGTTACTGTGATATTATCAGTAGCTACCAAAATGAATTGGATTATAAAGGGAGGTTACTTCATACACATGCGAATGCTGTTTTTGCTAATGTAAATTAGGCTGAAGTGAAGGATAAGTTTATTTTATTTTATTTGTTGGTGTATTTCCTTTTCCCAATTCTTAACTTATTTGGGCCAGGCCTATTGCTTCAGCGGCTAAATGCTAATTCAGTAATAATAAAGGTAATAATACTTCTTTCTGATATTTTTTATTATGCTTACTCTTTTCTTTCACCTCAGTAAAAATAGTCTTCGCTCATGGCAAAAATATCAAAAAGAACAATAACAATCTTATATGTAACAAATGTTGGGCGGTGTGAACAAAATGTGTAGCCAAACACCTGCACCCAACCCAGACATCCACCCACCCACCTCCATGTCACCGAATACCTTCCCTCCCACCACCACCTTCAACCTCTCCATTTTTCCTGCCTTTCTTTCCCCTTCATCTCTCTCTCTCTCTCTCTCCCTCTCCCTCTCTGTACATTGCGCCGGCAGGAGGAGCTTTGCTTTTGTTACGAGGGACAGGAAGGAAAGGTCAGGCCTTCACCTCTCCTTTGCCTCCTGCTATCATTTCTCTCATCTGTACCCCCTCCGTACCTCTGCTCCTCTTACTCCCTCCCTCCCTCTTTTTGCCTTTGACACAGCAATTGGTCTGGAGTCGAGTGAGTGAGGATAGGCGAGGGCGGAACTCACGCACGACGGTGAACTTTTGACCCTTCAACTCCGTGAACTCTCCGCTGTAGGCTAGCTAGTAGCTCAGACATCCAGCCAGGCTGTTCTCCTGATAACAAGCCTGGATCCGTCTTGCTCCTCCATTTCGTCTCGGGCAGGAATACCGAGGGAAATAAAAAAGGAGAGAACCACTGACAGTAGCCCTTACTAGGTCGAAGTTCACTTGCTGGCTTGAAGATTGTCCGGTGCTTTTGACTGTGCCGGTTGCTGCCGAGTTGACTCAGGGGTTAGCTTGTCCCCTCTCCGGCAAGCAAAGAAGAGGCAATAAATAATAACATAAAAATAGCCTACATGGGGCAAAAACTAGCTAATCAAAAGCGCCTCATTAAAATTGCATCGCATTATCTTTCTGTGCCTTACAGATACAGACATATTTGTGTGTCTCGTGCACTCACCATTACTCAACCGCAAGAGACGGCGACAGTTCTGACAGTTGTGTATTTTAACAGCCAGCGAGAGACGGGAGGTTGTTACAGGTTATCGTCGGTTAGGATTCAAAAAGACGGGGGCGCGTGCAGGGAGGGAGGAAGACAAGCAGCGGGGCTCGCGAGGGACCTCGGGCTGGTTCACGCTGTCCTCCTGGTCTGAAGCGGGCTCTGGTGGCGGCGCGAGAGAGCTGCATTCTCTGGTAAAATGCAGTCCTCTGGCACACATTGAAACCATGCGCTGGTGATTAAAATAAACTGGAATACTCCTAAAACTCATTGTTGTTGTAGCAGTATCACACAGCTACTACTGCTGTTACAACAGCAGCAGCAGCGACGCCGACTATTAATTATTATTGTTATTATTAGTAATCGTAGCTTTTCCCCCTCTCGTTTAATAAGACCGCAGCCAAACCTCCAAGCTTTTGTTATCTGCACCTCCGCGTAGTGTGTTATCCAGGCGTGTAATGAACACGGCGTCAACTGAAAAAACAAACGTAATATCTACCCATGCCATCAGTGACTTTAAATATTTGCAAGGTTGTTGGCTTTTCATAACCCATCACCAAGGCAAACACAACCTATGCTGGTCTTAGCCAGGCTTTATTCCCAGTCTCACAAAGCGCCCCTGGTAAAGGCTTTTATCGACTGCAGACACTTATCTGAAATAATAAGCAAATTGAAGCTTGTTTCCCATTATTTCGAGCATTCAACATTGATTTAAGACAGCGGTGGTCACTCACAGGCGTATTTCACCCCTTTTTACTAAAATCTGATCCATCTATTTATCTATCTATCGATCTATCGATCTATCTATCTATCTATCTACAGTGGGGTCCCAAAGTACAACTTTCCTATTCACCTGAATGGAAATTTGGTGTCAGACTCCATATATTTGTGTATATATTTATATACTTTACACGCAGCCTCCTGCCAGAACATTAAAACCGGTAACTAGTTTCAATATTGTGGCTGATCGGTGTATACAACTGTGTATACCACAAGCAGCCAGCCAGATTTAAATAATGGAAGTTTTCGTTTATCTGGGGTAAACTTCCCTCCCTTCTGAGCCGGAAATGGGAAGCAATGATAGATAAATAAAACCAGAGAGTTGTTAATTCCTTCCCCTATGTTGTTGAAGTAAACACACACGCACGAGGGGTACTGCCGTTCCGTAAGCGCTCTTCCCTCAACCTGCGCCTGCGCGGCCTCGTGCAGTGCGTGGCTCGAGCCTGTCTGCTGACCTCGTGATGACTCCTACTCGTGCATTGTTCATTAAGTATGGCCCCCTATCACCACGGCCACCCCTATCAGTATGCAGAACACATTAACGCCTCGCAAATGCCGATTTAAACGTAAAGCAATCACAAGACGTGCTGCGAAAAGGGGATATCGTTCAGAGCCAGGGGCCAGAGATAGAGAGAGAGTGTGTGAGTGTGTTTGAATGCGTGTGTTGTACTTGTGTGTGTGTATGTGTGTGTGTGTGTGTGTGTGTGTGTGTGTGTGTGTGTGTGTGTGTGTGTGTGTGTGTGTGTGTGTGTGTGTGCGTGCGTGCGTGTGTGTGTGATTGTCTGTAGCTACAAATCCACAGATCGGGTTTCTGTGTGAATATAACTGTACAGTAAATAACCCAAATTTAAAGGAATCCCTGAAATTATCAAATTGTGGCAAAACAGCACCGCAAATTTTACACTGGTTTCTGTATAACACACACCCAGGATCTTCCCGTGCTCGGGTGATACACCTCTCTCTCTCTCTCTCTCTCTCTCTCTCTCTCTCTCTCTCTCTCAGCCGTCTCATGCCCTGCCAATAAACCCACCAAACACAACAAAACACACCCCACTTACTCCCACACAAAGCCCGCGACTCTCTCACACTCAAACACACACCTTTGCAATGAAAAGGGGCAAGTCGCGTTGGTTACTCACCCCACTCATCATCACCAACACAGAGATTGTAAAGCCAAACTCAGCGCCTTCTGACAGCCTCGACAGGTTCAAAGGAGCAGCAAGCCCGTACACATAATACACATTATACACATAATGCTGAGGAGAAGCGGCTCTGCAGGCTGGAGCTGCCCTATGTACATAAACGGGAAACAGATGACAAAGACACTCGCAGCAAAAACAAAAGAGCCCATACAGAGCTGCTGCTGCGCCTTCCCATGTCACCGCACTACACAACACTACATTTGTGTCACGCATGGGTGTGTGTGTGTGTGTGTGTATGTGTGTGTGTGTGTGTGTGTGTGTGTGTGTGAGTGTGTGTGTGTGTGTGTGTGTGTTTGTGTGTGGGTGGGTGGTGGTGGGGGGTATCATCATTAAAGGGAGGAAGTTGATGAAAAATGAAAAGGGGAGTTTTTTCGCCTTCCTGTTTACTGAAATGAAACTTCCTCAAAGATCCCAACACACACACACACAAACACACACACTTGTCTTGCATTAGTTGTGAAGACACTCATTGACATAATGCATTCCCTAGCCCCTTACCCTAACCTCAACCATCACAACAAAATACCTAACCCCAACCCTAACCTAAACCTAAACCTGATTCTGTCCTGAACCCTAAAACCCTCAAACAGCCCCTTGAAGGTGTGAGGACCAGCCAGAATGTCCTCACAAGGATGGTTTCGAACCTAAATTTGTCCATACAACCGTAGAAAGGCATGTGCCAACAAACACACATTTGTGTATATATTGGTGGGTGGAATGAACCGTTATCTTACAGCAGAAAAACAAATCTGCGTCACGCTGGAAATGAGGCTGGCTACATCATTTAAAAATATACTAAAACCATGGATTGGATTCTGCACGCAACATGCAGGGCGAATTCATATAATTATTATCATTATTTTTATTGTTGTTGTTGTTGTTGTTGTTGTTTATTTTTGGTTTGTTTTAGATTGGAATAGGTAATAGATACAGTTAGCCTCCACGACTAAAGGCCAAACTGTAGGAACATAAAAATGAAAGAAAGAAAATAAGTGGACCTTTAGATTTGCTTTTTCTCAGATTTCATTAGATTAGATTAGTTTAAACAAATTATACTATTTAAATCACTTTGATTAATTTTATGGGCAAAATATTTTATTCGCATATATGGTAATAAGATTTTACGACCTCATTATTATAAAAAAAGAGAGGTTTTATCGTCATTGCTACTTTCAGAATCACAAATTTAAAATTTTAATTGAATAAAGTCCAGCGTGTGGTGGTATCTGCTGAAATGAAATTAACCGGTTGTCTATTATTTACCAGAGAAAACTTTACAGAGAAGAGGAACCTCTTCCCTCATGTTCTTTTTTTCTCCACTGGTGTCTAAGTAATTTATGGTATCCCGGCTCTAAATAACATTCTTGTGAAGTTTGTGAAAAATCATTGCGGTGGCGGAGGGCAGCGCCAGGAATCCCCAGACTGAAAATGCATTGGGGCAAACTGGCTTCACGTGTAAAGTGAACATAATGAATGAGAGTTTGAGAGCAGAGAGGGACTTCCGAAAGCAAAACCCCTCTCTTATTAGCGGAGTGCAGAGGAGACCGGATTAACTGTGTGGTCGTGACGAGGAGAAATACACACACACGTGAAGTACTATAAGGAGAGGTTTCGTTTAGGTTTGCTCAAACTGTGACACACTTTGAAAAACGAAGAAGGAAATACAAAAAAAAAAAAAAAAGGCAAAATATAAACAGAAAAATAAATTGCACTTATGTAAAAAATATAGGACAGGGGCATATGCTTGGGAAAAAAACATCATAAAAGAAAGTCAAATAAACATCCATATTGTAAACAGAACATGACATAAAATGACGACAAATCCCTTTTAAATTAGCCCTATGTTTTGAAAGGAAAAAAAACACTAAAAGTCCACCGCTAGTTTTTTCTGGAGCTTTCTAACGTTTCTCATGGCCTGCCTCTGCGAATGGAGGCTAAATTATTCTATATTAGATCATATTTTCCTATGGGCTATGGAAATTCTGCTGCCAACTTAATTACGGATTAAAAGATACCTTATGCCTGATATTAATAATATCGTCTACTACGTATTCTGTCGTATCTCAGCCGTCTCTCCATACTTTGCGTTTGTCGGCCTCCTCAGGGCGCCATGTCGCTGTTAGCTTTCACGCAAAACGAGCTCTATCAATTTATTGTGACGCATTTCCTGTGATCGTCAGTTGAACCACCGTGGATTGGCCGGGAGGGGTGAGCCCGCAGTGATTCAACGCTTTGAAAAAAGTTTGAGGGTCTCGCGCGGTAGGCTGGAGAACGGGACGCGAAGCGTCCGCCAAGGCTCGAGACGTTTCATGATGTTCATGATGGATCTGAGCAATAAGGAGCGCGCCGCAAAGAGAGGTCGACGCCGCGTGAAGGGTGGTGTGGCAGTTTGACAGCCGCAGTCCCGCTTCAAACGTCGGAGGGAAATAGTGAGGAGAACTTATAAAGACTTACAGGCTCAGTGGAAAGAGTAAGACACTGTAGCCTACTGTTACCACCGCCACCTTCTCCTCCCGTTTTATTCAGAACACATCCTACTCTCATTCCATTATTGTTTCAGATGCACAGATCAAGCTATTGATTTCCTCGGCGGGTTTGGCGTTAAAGAGCACTAATGGTTTCACTCGTGAATTTTTGTGTCTAAATATAGTTTGAAAAAATTGCACTACTGCTGATTTCAGCCACGGGTGTATTGATTTCAGGTGATAAAATAGTCGTCACGTTCTCAAACATGCTGCTTCGGATTTTCTTCATTATTAGAGACTGGAATTCGTTCCTGTTTTTAGGAATAAGCTGCAGAGTGTAATTCCAAACGGATATATGTTTATTAGGAATTATTACTAGTGGTATTGTTTATTAGTGTAATGTTTCACCGGTGTGTTGGAGTTACTCGCTTTAAATGTTGTCTCCTAGAAGTCCATGAGGTTATTTTAAAGGAGAATTTTGGTGTCACGTAGCCTCAGTATTTACTATTTACTTAAGAAAATCCGTCAATATTTAATGCTGTTCAGCCCGGTGTGCCTGAACTGGTTTTCGTTGACATTGTTTTCAAATGTGTATTTGGGTTTTAAATCTGACCTGAGGGCTGAGAGAATTGCATTAGCATCAGTGAAGACCTCCGTGGTCGCTGATACAGAGAGGATTTTACTGTCACACAGAAAGTTTTGTGTCACGTGGTTTGATTAAAAGTGTGTGAGTGATGTTGTATTAAACTGACTTCTGGTGAAGTGACTGTGTCTCTGATTCTAGTGTTCCCATGTATTTTTTACCTTGTTACACATGTGTCAATAATTTCAACAACATTTGGATCAATGTTTTGGTGTGCCTTACCTTCATAAAAGTCAGTAGCACTTGATATAATACTGGTTCAAGACAAAAAAAATAGTCCATATTTTGTCTTGAATTAGTGTAGGTTTACACTGGGAGTTTGTATATTCATTTTTGTTTGGTTTCAACGTTTAAGTTTGTCTCTGCAACGGAACAGTTTGACTTGAGCACAGTTGCAGTGTGTGTGTCTACGTGTGTGTGTATCAGTCATAGATTACTTTACGGGACAATTTTCTGACTAAAGACCAGTTAATTGGGGATGGCTTGTCCTTTTGGGGACAGAAGTCCCCAATATCCCCAATTGGGAAAAAGCAGATTTTTGGGTCAGTGGTTAAGGTTAGGGTAATGGCTAGGGTTAGGCAAATAGTGGTTATGGTTAGGGTAAGTCTCCAGGAAATCAATGCCAGTCTATGTAAAGTCCTCAAAAGCGACCAAGGTCAACATGAGTGTGTGTTTGTCTGAGCGCGTGTCTGTGTGTGTGTGTGTGTGTGTGTTTGTTACTTTTGCGCGAGTCAAACAGGTCAAAGCTCTGGCGTATAATAACCTACAAGGACTCCGATGGTGAACCCTGGGAATGTTTGTATCCGCGACGCTGTACACTCACACCCATCCTGCCTGGAAAATACAAGGGCGAGGGACGGACAAAGATTTTCTTGTACCCAAGGACATGTATCACTAAAGGCTCTCTCTCACGCTCCCTCATTCTCTCTCTCTCTCTCACTCTGTCTCTCTCTCTGTCCTTGTTCATGTACGTCTTGGATAATGCTACCACATATGGACGTTTCTAAAACTCTTAAACAATTTTTACGCAATTTTTACGCGGCCTTGCGTAAAATGAAAAAAATGATATGAAACGTTTCCTTTCCAAAAAAGCTGCGATAAAAGCCACCAGGGAGGAAATACGTATTCACCCAACTTAATTGCTATATATTCCCCCTCTGATCCGGGGGGGGGGGCATGAGTCAGATCAGTATCACACCTTTAAAAAACACGTTAAGAAACAACCAACAAAGTATGCGGTTTGGGTCAATTCATCAGCCTTTCACTGAATGTATTGTTCAAGCATTCCAACACATCAAATTCAAGAGGGAAGCACCTCATGGTTAAAACCTGACAATATCGCACACCACGAATGTAAACCACTCTGTGCTCACTGCGAGTCACTTCTCCGCGCTGAGAACCACATACAGCAAGCCTCCCGTGTGCCTGTGCGCCATCGTTACGCACACACTGAAACGCATACACACGCGTATGGGGGTTACACAACCGTAAAGCCTTTCACTCCATCTGTGACGCCGCCACCGTCGCGGGTCCCGGACCAGTCACAACAATGGCTCTCAAATATCTCAAATACACTGGAGCTTCGCGGCATTCCGCGAGAGCGTTAATACAGCAGCACCACAGAGTGAGTGAGTGACATGGTAAGCTAATTACACAGCTCTCTCTCTCCCTCCCTTTACCACCCCCACCCCCTTCCATCTCTACTTAGCCCCCACTTACAGGCAGCCTTCAAACACTACTTACTGTGCGTCCTGGCTCTTTCTCTCTACCGGGTTTTCCCAGCGTTCAGAGCGGCACAGATCAGAACTCGCCGGGCTCTGCGTATGAACCGGAGCAGGACCAGCGGCCGGTAGTAGTGGCCTGCTCTCTCTCTCACACACACACACTCCCTCCCTTTCCCGCTCTGTCTCTACTTTACTGACCCCTTTAGGATCCCTGCGAAGCCGTTAAACCGTCACTTGCTTTCTAGAATGTGAAATATATAGTACATTGTCAACTCCCCCAAACCATAAAACTAACTTTATGGACCCCACGTGACCAGGGGAGAGCCAGTGAGCGGTATCAGTCAGAGGCCAGGCCCGATCCTTACGATCCAACTTGGAGATAAAAACCCTCATCCGTTTGACATGTGAATGTCAAAGCTGCCTTCTCCTTCCTCTTCTTCTTCTTTTTTTTATAGTTTGGCCCAAAGCATAAGGGGATAGCTTTAAAAAAAATGTATCTCAGCACACATACACACACAGAGGAGGAAGGAGATAGAGGTTGTGTCCAGATGAGGCTCGGAGCAGGACCTCGCCCCCCCTCACCCCCCCATCAGCTCAGAAACAGAGCCGTGTATGAACCGGGAAGCTGCAACAGCATCAGTCGGTGAGTTTAAAAGTTCAGTTGGTTGTTTACAGTGGGAAACGAAAGTAACCTGATTTGGCCGGGTGTCGATGCCGTTGGGGCGGAAAAGGAAGGCCGTTTAGAGAAAAGTGACCAATTTGTCCACTACGGGTAGTTTTTTTTTTTTTTTGTCTTGTCAGGCTTGGTCAGCAGAGATGAGAATTGGCATGTGTGCCTCTGTTCTCTGTGGGAGCGTGTACGAGCGCGTGTGTTTAGCCAGCTTATTTAGTGACTAGTGAGCTTGGCGCTGTTACTCTGCCGAAGGTCCAGGAGGCTGTCACCTTGGAAATGTGGCGTTCAAGGTTCAAGTGAGGCCTTGAAAATAGGGGACGGGCCTCCGGTCCGGGTGTTAGGTGTGATGCGTCTTTACAGTTCGGTTTTCCCATCTTGAATAATTTTGTAGAACTGGAAATTGACAGTAATTTGTTCAACTAAATTTGAATTAGACTTATCCCACATTGTGCACAAAAATGTGGAGGAGGTGGTGGAGGGCGAAAAATAAATGGAAGTGCGTGAAAAGTTACATTTTTTTGTTGTTGCAAGAACTGGACTCGGGTTGGTCCGATAGCCAAGACCCACATACGGCTTGCTCACTACTGCACTTGCACCTTTTCTCAGACAGATAGACTTTATGAAAAACTGAGTTTAGACGTTGGCAGTTGACGGCTCAAGTAATTAGCCTATACCATCAGCACAGACACAGATCAGCATATGATTTACATTAAACTCATAACGGTAACTGGCACAAATATTTCTGATTCAATTGTCTAAACCAGTTTTCCGCCGAAGACGCGGCTCCAGCACAACCTGAAGGTTTAGCCTATAAAACTTCTGCCCTGTATAACTGTCATCCTTTCCATTTGTGCGAAAGTTTGGTACATGAGCAACAGGTCTGTCTGGTTTTGATGACGAGTATGAGGAACTTTATTGTTTTTTTGTTTGTTTTTTTGTGTGTGTTATTGTCTGTTTACTCCAAGTTACAAACAAATACAAAAAGCTCATTGGCAGAAAGCTTACAGGCCTTACGGGACGGTAGCCATGTCCCTTACATGCGTATACACACACACACACACACACACACACACACACACACACACACACACACACACACACACACACCAACACTCAAACACAAGCAAACACACTCACACATGCACACACACACACACACACACACACACACACACACACACACACACACACACACACACACACACACACACACACACACACACACACACACACACACAGACACAGACACACACGCGGTAATACCCGCACGCACGCACACAGATACACACTGTGCCTACAAATAGTGAACTGGGTACATTTAAAAATGTCAATATCTATATACATCCTTTTTGGAACATAAATCCAATAATTACAATAATAATAACAATAATATACAGTTACAATTTTTGAATAATAGAGCTATACACAACATTTTGGATGGATACGGAGATGTAGGCAGGGCTGATTTGTTTTTACACACACACACACACACACACACTCACAACTTCCCTGCTTCCTCAATAGAAATTGGAGTAGATTTGAATGAAAAGTAACTGACAGCGTGGGAGGAAGGAGGACTTGTGGGCTATACACGTGTTATTAGCAGTAAATAACTTACAATAAGAGCTCACATGCTAGCTTTTTCTAGAAAGCACTTTGTCAATTACAAAACATCGCACTTGACACATAAAACGCTATTTAGACCTTAAACAACAGGTAGGTAGCAAGGTTGTAAGGTAGGACGTAGGTAGAAATGTTAGGTAGCATATTCACTCCTCTCTTCTGGACAGCTATTTTAAAAACGACGAGAACATACAGGAACACTAAGTTTTTTTTGTTTTTTGTTTTACAAGAGCAAGTACCACAGTCATTTTTTACATTGCCCTAAAACACCAAAGACCAACATGCCGAAGAAATAAAAAGTGCTGCGCTGTTGTACAGTACTCAGTTGATAATAGAAGTGTTTTTGAAATCTACATCTGTGAATCTGTTTGTGATAGACACATTTCTTCATCACCTCTTCTTCTCTTAAGCCATTCCCTACTGGCTTCTCCTGGGTTTTTTTTTTGTGTGTTTTTCTTCATTTTTCTACTGTTCTGTCTCTTATTTCCTTCCTGGGATGACTGTGCATGGTAGTAACCTTTCCAAAGAGAGGGACGGATGGGATGGATTTTTTTTTTAAATGGGTTAATCTTTAAGGTTGGAAGGCGCTGCCGGCAGCGGCGAGGCTCATGCTTTTCAGTTTGTTGTCCTTCTTCCACTTCATCCTCCGGTTCTGGAACCAGATCTTGATCTGCCTCTCTGTGAGGCACAGCGCGTGCGCAATCTCGATCCGCCGCCGCCGCGTGAGGTACCGGTTGAAGTGGAACTCCTTCTCCAGCTCGAGAGTCTGGTAGCGGGTGTACGCCGTTCGCGCCCGTTTCCCGTCGGGGCCCGTCATATCTGAGGGTTTGGAGCGGACACAAGGCAAACGTGACATAAACGGGTGATTATTTAGAAATGCACACAAACAGTGGGTGGACAAAATACCACGAGGACGCCATAAATAACCCCAGTATAACAGAAACAGCAACTCTGCGGAACCAACAGCAGTCCTTCTTGACACATTTTATTTCTGCAATTTCCACTCCACAGCCTGTGCCAAAAAAGAAATGCTTTTATTTGTCATAATACTGTTTTCTTTTTTTAACCACCTCTCGCCACCATTGCTCTCTTTATATTCCCACTTTTCGCTCTGTCTAGCTCCCTTCAGGGTTTTATTGCCCCGTCCTCATCTTCACCTCCCTAATAAAGTTCCCACACGTAAAAACGCTTCACTTGTCAAAGGAGCAGCAGCTTCCAAAGCCTTCTTGGCCTCTCTTTCTTTTAACCCCCCACACACACACACACACACACACACACACACACACACACACACACACACGGCTCTGTCTGTGCTACTCAGCCTGTTAGGCTTTGCTATCCGACTCTGCTCTCCCCTGACAGATTTATGACGCTTTTGTGGAATTTTCTAAAATAAAAAAAAGAGGGAGAAAAGGCAGAGGGGGCAACCATCCGGCGTCCCTGGCTTCTAGAGGAGGGAAATGTAGAACGAATTGCACCCTGATGCACTGAGAAAACTGCTAATACCTAAATTCAGATGGTTAACCAGAGGGTGTCCAGCTGTCCCGTTCACTTACTTTCTGATTTCCAAATAAATAAAAAATAAATACGTGCATAAAAATATGTGCATAACTCCTTATCTGCATAAAAGCAAGACGCAAAATAAAACGGATATTTTGTGCTTTTTTTGTAGGATCAAACACCTTGCTGACACATTTTTAACAGTCACATGGAATTATTAAATTGACGCAGTGGAAAGAGGCTTGGTGGGGTGTAGACAAAACGAAGAACCGTGGCTTATTGTGTTTCTTTCGGCTATTCTCCGGCAGACAGTTTACCCAAATCATATCAAAGCAGTAATAAGCCTGCTGAATCTTTAGAGGGTGTACAAACAGGCTCAGAGCCCCATGGCTCCCCATGTAGCTTCCTCAAGAGCTAAACTGTCACCAACCTCATGTGTCAACATTTAGGGAAGCTGCAATCATTGTGAATATCATCTCCCTGGAACGTCTATGATACGGAGCTGACAAGCTGTAAACACGAGAGCAGCATGTACCATGGCTAATGTGCAGCTTTCTCATCCAGGGGAATATCTGTGGTGTCTGAGCCTCGCTGCCCGTCGTGCTACCAGCTGCTGATCCTGCCGCGCCGCCCTCCTGCTTCTGCACAGGCTGCGGGTGTCCGGTCCTGGAGGGCGGGTTGCTTCCTCGGCCAGCGTCCCGGTTGTGGTGCAACTCATCGGTCTCTGGCGACGCGTCGTCCAGCTCCCTGAAGCGCTGCGCTGTGCCGCCGCCGCCGCCACCACCACCGGAGGAGTTGGAGGACAGGTTTGGAGAGCTGAGATTACCGCTTCCTGGTTGCTCCGAGCGAGGAGACGAGCTCTGGGCGCCCAGCTTGGTGTCTCCACTACCGGATGACAGGAGGGAGTCTGCCGTAGAGGCGAGGGAGCAGCTGGGCGGCTGTCTGAAGCCCCTCTGCGGGGCAGGGGAGCCGAATCCCCGGGAGTCCCCGACGATTGAGCCGCCCCCGAAGTGTCCTCCGGTGGTGGCGGCGCTGCTGCTCCCCCCTCCTCGGTTGGTGACGGTCAGGTCCATGCCATTGTAGCTGTAGCCATAAGAGCCCGTCGCATGGTGCATTGTGGAGGAGGAAGAGTCCCTGTACGTCCCGCCGTTCATTGCGCCGCTGCTAGCTCCATAATTTAGCAGTTGATAGTCGGGGCCATTTGGGTAGCGCCCCGAGAACGAGTTTACAAAGTAAGAGCTCATTTAGGTTGTTTTAGAGAGTTGCAGGCTTACAGTTAAGTAGGCTACTAAGGGGCGCTTGATTTGTTAGATTTCTCTTGGTCGTTATAACGCGGGTACTTTCAACGATTTATGATGTATTAGTGAATTATGGCGTTGCACTGTACTTCGTTTTTAGCTATGTATGCGCCGTCCAAATATGGGGGTGGGGTGGTGTATGTGTGTGTATGTGTGTGTGTGTGTGTGTGTGTTGGATGGAGGGGTGTGTGTGTGTGTGATGGGGGAGGTGAGGGGTGAGGTGAGGGAGGAGAGAGAGAAACAGAGAGAAGGAGGAGGTGCGGTCACGTGCTTTTGTTGACCAGTCGTAAATTCTCGCCGATGACTTTGGAGAGGTAATTCATGCTCTGAGGTTTCTAATGATGAAGGGATGGGCGGGGGGAGCGCTCTCTCTCTCTCTCTCTCTCTCTCTCTCTCTCTCCCAACCTTTATCCTACTGCTGGAGGTGCCGGGGGTGAGCTCAGAGCGCCACCTACTGCAAACATAATGTATTGCGCTGACTAAAAAGACTGAGGGAAAGTAGACTCCGAAAAGAGTCTTAGAGAGCTGTTATAAAATATTCTCTCTCCTCCACTCTCTGTCTCACACTGCGTGTGTCTCATCACTCGGGCCTGTTAATTGACCTTTGCTTAGGCACGAAATTAGGTACCATAAACCATAAACCCCTTAATAATGGAATATTTAACACTGTAGACAAATCAATAATAATAGCTACTGATGCTGCCTTCCATAACAACAACAACAACAACAATACTACTGCTACTACTAATACTACTACGAATAATAATTCAGAAACAATTAAAATAACATTAGTGATGTGACAGACGTCAAGAATGCAAGCATAAACGATACTGCTGTGAAAAGCTACAATGCTGCGGTCAGGGATGCGTGAAGCCTCTCTAAAACATTCACAGAGCAAAGTTACAGACCAAAGTCAACGGGAAAAAGAGGGAAATTCCTTTTTTTCGGATTATCCAAATTTACCCCATTTATACAGGTTACACACATCAACCGAAATCACGGCAGTGATTATCTGTTGTTAGTGTTTTACAGTGTTTCGCCTTTGCTGATATTGTAACCATGCCTACTGCAGTATACATACAGTACATCCTCTTCCAGCAGAGATCTCATAGCCTATCCGAATATTTTAATTTTGAGTGTCTTCGGTTAACCAGGCAGTATGTTCTGTTACAATGACTTAACCGTGACTTTGACCAGAATAATTTACTTGGCCTACAACTTTGCTCCTTTCTTTCTTTCTTTTTCTTTCTGTCTTTCTTTCTTATATATTCTGTCTGTCTGTCTCTCTCCTCTTCCCTCCCTCTTTCTCCTTGTAACCTCCCTTCCAGCTGCAGGGGAATGGTAAACCTGATATGTGACGTCCAAACTGGATGGAAATCTACTGATTTATGATTTGTTGATTCCCGGGTTGGGATGCATTTCAGCCAGGGTGCCTCTGTGTGTCGGGGGTGGTGGGGTGTGCGTGTGTGTGTGGGGAGGTGTATAAATGTGCTCCTGCATGTGTGTGTAGTGGCTAGCCGCATTTTAGATATTCAGCTGCTTGCACACGAAGCTTCAGTGAGAGAAACCAGCAGTTGGAATGGAAATCATCCTGAGTATTCCAAAATACCCAGGCAGATAAAAAACTGCTGCAAAAGGCAGCAACACGGGGCTAAAAATCCACACAACAGATATCAGATTTATTATTTTACCCACAAGAGTTTTGACATCAACGCTAAATCAGCCAACTGTTGGCCTGAAAACGGACTGAAGGGGCTTAAAAAAACAGAACCCAAAGTGTGCCAGGAATGCAGGGACAAACAGGAGGAGGCACTGACCCAGTTGGCACACGCTTCCGAACACACTCCCCTCATTATATATAGATTTCCACGATCCCACTGAATATTTGTACCATGAAACAACTTGCTGACCATTTTGATCCAAACAAATTCCATGCTTGCTGATAAGAGAGGTCAGTGGCTCTGATTTATTTAGATTTTTAGCACAGAATATGAAATGGAAAAAAACTACAGAGCATTTTACTCTTGGGTTGGATATAATTGTTGTGTTTACTTTATGTATTACATTCTGTTTTTTGTTGTTTTGTTTTTTTCCCGCTGTCATTATAATTTTTTGTTGGCTCCCCAGTTGGCTTAATGGCTCTGAGGATGGTCGGGATTCAGGGTTTGATTCCCTGTTAGAACAAGGTGCTTGAGCTGGATCCACACAATCTGAATCTCCCTCTGCTCAGACTGTTTATGGATAAAATCATCTACTACATAGATTTATTTTACATGAATTGCACAAATGTGATCATAATTCATTGTAATCTATAGAGTACTTGTATCCAAATTTCAAGCTGTGCACAGATGTTAAGATGGTGTTGAGATACTTCAGTTTTAGTGATTTTCATATTTCAACTACAGTTAAAATGTTATGGATTGTGTCTAGCTTATGGTCCAGTGAAAAGGTTTTAAACTCAATTCAGAAAGTCATAGCCTTAAACAAAGCTGCTTTTCAAAGCTCCTGACAACTTTAAAAGTTGAAAATGTAATTTCTAGGAGACAGGGTTGAAGTGGACAATATGAATCACAGACAAAATAAAGAACCATAACATTCTTTGCCCAAAATATGAAAAGCACTAGACTGATGTACTCTCCCAGACAGAGTGTACAGTTAATGCCTGTTGGTCGGTAAAATGAGCCCTCTGAGTCTCAGTGAAACCATTTTCGTTGTGTTTAACATAGAACATCTGCCAGCATATAGTTCACCTTACAGCAGACATTCTCACTGTGGGAAACAAATCAGTAACCCTGGCACGGTCAGAGCCAAAGAAGAAGCCTATACATTAACTACACAAGCCAAATCAAATCCTCTGCCTGTTACAATGCTTAAAACTTTACCAAATATTATTTCGATGAGATCCTTTGAAGGTGAGTCTATGTCTGTTTCTGTTATTGGAATGAGTCTCACTGCAAAACAAAGGTGACTATCATACCTGATTGCACTGAAATAAACCATATTAAATCGAAACTTACTGCCTCTGCCACACAGACAGCTTTATTTCCTCAGTGTGGTATTACTTTTTTACTGACAACCCATGCCACCTAATACCTTGGCACCATTTCCTACATCTGAACAGGCCCTTATTGGCAGAATACTCCAGTTCAATATAGTAAGTAAAACGAGTGGAATAGCGTTGCATGAGCTTGAAGTTTACAGCAGATGTGGGTTTCTCCACATTATGAAAAAAATGATAAAACATGCTTGGCAGTGGGAGTTTTTTTTGCCAGTATGCTGTTGATAAACTCATACAAACTAAATATCATTATAGTAACCTTTTTACATAATTGTGCCCTTTGTTGCCTGCGTAGAATACAATTAAAAAATACACATGGGGTTATGAGTATTATAATTGGATGTTTTAACAGCAGAATACCCTTTAATTCATTGGGATATTTATTATCAGCTGACCTTTTTTATGTGCTATGTTATTATGCGGGTTGATGTTTTTATGTGTCAGCATTGCTGATCATTTGTGAAAGGTAATATAGAAAAGAAAAAAAAAGACGTTTTGTGCTCAGGCCTGTGCATCAGTGAAACACAAACCCGCCGGTCACTCAGAGGACAGGCAGAGTTCAAAGGGTCACGAGGACATTGTCCACTTTGTCTGGGTGAAGTGTGTGTATATATGTGTGACGTGTCTGGCTGGCCGGCCGGAGGACAGATCAACTTTCTCTCCCTCGGTCTGGTCATCAATTAGTTAAGCCCACCATCGGCAGCAGCTCGCGCCCCTTGTCACTTCCCCTCCGGACCACCGCTCGCGCTTTCATGGCCCCGGCCTCGGTCTCGCCTCGCGCGCAGTAGAGAGACTAAAAGGTTTATGGGTCTTGAGCGCGGATGGAAGCAAGCAACTAAATCATAAAATAAAACCCTTTCTACTTTCGCACGTTCGCGTTTGATTCAGAACTGAAACGTTAAATTGTGTTCAGGTTTGAATAAATTAATAAATAATTTATCAGCCACCAAAAATTAAAAAAGAGCCTCTCTCCAATCATTTCTTTACATTTTATTGAACATTTCTTATAGGTAGTATACATAATTACGTGACAAAACACTAACATAAACAAACAATGTAAAAATCCATAAAATATACACTTTCCTGAACGTTTTAGGTAGTTTGGCGGATAACATCAGTAGGTTAACACCCCCCTCCCACACGCCCCATCTATACTGGAAAAGTGAAACAGCTCGAAGGGTTAAGTTACCCCCACCCCCACCCGCAATTACATTATTTTGACCGTGCAAAGTGATTTTCCCTTGCGTATTTCTGTACAGTTTAAATATGAACATCGTGACAACACTTCTCAGATAGCTTTCCCCTCATCCCATCGTTGTGTGCATGAGCTCGTTTGCACGTGTAATTGAAGGTATAACACACACAACACGTTTACAAAATTAAAAAAAATTTAAAAAGGAGGAGGGGGGTGTAGCTAAAGCTCGAGGTCGAGTCCTAAAGCTTCAAAGCAAGTGCCTGATAGATAGGAAGTACATTTGACGAGAATAAAAACTAAATAGCCTAGAATAAGAGGTTAGGTAGTTTCCTTGGAATGCAATAAGAAATTGTGTCTTCAAACAGCTTCTCACCGTTGCCGGTAACTTACTTATTGTATTTTCAAACACAGTGCCATAGCCTGCCCCACCATCACCCTCTTTCTCCTCTTTATGTTGTTATTTTTCTTTTCTTTTTCTTTTTTTTACCCCGTTTCTTCGTTTCATCTGCTCTTTCCACAGTCTCGCGGTTCCTTCTCAAGAGTCTTTTACAAATGATTTCCCAATTTTCAGACCAGACAGAGGGGGAAATACAGCCTTTAGAAGTAGCTGGATACAATTTTTAGGTGGGTGGCGATATTAGAGGGATGAAAAGGGAATTCTATCCCCCTCTTTCCTCCCCCATCCCTCCTCAGGTTAAAAAAGAAAAGAAAGGAAAATTTGGCTAATTTTTCCCCAGAGTTTTCACACCAGACAAGCATGTGGACGGATTTTGAGACGGGGGCGGGGAGGAGTTACCCAGTATGTCTTTTCATCCATCCTCCTATTCTTCTTTTATGTTTCTTACATCAGTTTATTTCTTTTTTCTCCTCTTTCAGTCCGTCCGTTTCTCCTCTTCCTCTGCACCGTTCACCGTGGAGGAAGAGGAGGAGGAGGATGAGGAAGAAGAGGAGTTGATCAGCTTGTTCTCCTTCTTCCACTTCATCCTCCGGTTCTGAAACCAGATCTTGATCTGCCGCTCCGTGAGGCACAGCGCGTGCGCGATCTCGATCCGCCGCCGCCGCGTGAGGTACCGGTTGAAGTGAAACTCCTTCTCCAGCTCGAGAGTCTGGTAGCGGGTGTACGTCTGCCGGCCGCGCCTCCCGGGGCTACCGAAAGTCCCTGAGATAGTAGAAAAAGAGACACAGAGAAGGTGAAATTTTAATCAAACCAGCCAAAAACACACAGGCTGTACCTGGTGACATTCAGCGAGAGAATAAGTTACATCCAGGGCGGCTTTTTGTCCTATTCTGTTCTATTCTATTCTAATTACGCTCTGACTTAATTGAACATCTGGTTTTATTCACGTTGTTTAATACATTTTTTTCTGTTCCCCACCTACCAATGGAGAATCAAAAAAGTTAGAATTTAATCCATGCGTTAGTCAAACCTCAAGTCAAATAGTGTCCTAGGTGTCCTTCTAAATATGCGCGCTTTCTTGCGTTGAGCTGCTTCAGAGGACGACTCAGCTATAATCTATTTATAATCTGATTTTGGAATAATTTCAATGAAATGTTTTGTCCAATCTGACTACAAAAACTGACACTTGTTTCCTACTCGGTGGTGTAGACTGGAATTATGATTTAGATTTTTTGTGTAACCAAAATAGAACGCCATAAAAGACAATAACCCATTCATTAATTTAGGTTTATCTCCCTCTATCTCTCTCTCTTTCGCTGTATATATATATATATATATATATATATATATATTTTTTTTTTTTTTTTTTTTTTTACATGTACACATATAGATATTTTAATGTGTGTTTGTAAGGTAAAAGACTCCAAGCATTCAGCTGAGAAGAAAAAAAACGCGTTGTTCCAGTTTTCCGGCAAACACCAATAATAGTAACAATAATAACTAATGATAATAATAGTAAACGCAGTGACGTGAATATTTCAGCGGGTATTCCCCCCGGTGAGGATCGGCTATCAGGGCATTAGTCTCCTCTCATCCTCACTAACAGTACTTTGGCCCCAGGTGGTAAACAAATCGCCGTGTTGTCAGTTTAGCAGCTTCAGTTTCTGTATCGATCTGAGAGGCAGAGCATGTATGGAAAGCGCACGACGCTCAGGGCATATATCTAAATCTAAATATCCATAAATAAAAACTCAGCCAAACCGGATTAACGGGGAGCACTCAGGGTTTCTCGGCCACTCTGTTCTCTCTCCAGCTGCCATTTACATCTTCAGCTGTCATTTATAGCCCGCATTGCGTTTTATTCCTAACGTGTTTCTTTGCGACGGAGCCGGTTTCCACCTCATCTGTCATAACTCGGACTGTCCTGCAGGGCTTTGTACAACAGTAGCCCTGTATTATCCAACATTACTCATTTCACTCTCCACAGGCCGCTTTCACCGTTAAACAAAGACACTCGGGTTTGCAGTTCAGTGGCTCTCAACAGTAATTTTATACTTAATTATGGCCACAACAGTGGAAAACAGGACCGACTCTTGCTTATTTGTGGGAGTCAAATAAATCAAATGATCCCCCCCGTAAGCTGGCCCTGCGCGTCTCACTTTCACCCCGAACTTGGCAGCGTTAGTAGGCCTGATGGTGAGTCTAATATCTAATCAGTCCGGTTATGAATAAACAGCGCATAACACTTGTCGCCGGTGCAAGGTTAACAGCGCAGGCTCTACTGGAGATAACAGAAGAAAAGTTGTGATAAAAGAAAAAAAAAATAGAATATCAGCTGGAGCTGTGATACAATTCTACATTTCTCCGCAGCAGGATGAAAAGAACAGGTTTTGTCCTTCAGTGTCAAGTCGTAAAATTTATTTATTTTTAAAAAAATATTTTGGTCGTGCCTAGAGGCAGATTGGGAACCCGGAAGAAGGTTTACATAAGAAAAAATGAAATTAAAAGCAATGCTACAGAGACAGTTAAATCGATAGCTTAGTAGTAGCCTATAGACTGCATGCATTTAGTTTATTCGCTACCTGTCTATCCTTCTATCTGTTCCTCGTTTTCACCCACAACACTCCCTGACAGGCTTCTCCTCTCTAACTTTCTTGCCCCTGCTCGGTAACAGCGTCGGTCAGCAGGTCACATACAGTAACAGGAGCTACAACCCAAACAAACCCGTTTTATGACGGATAATAAAATACCGAGCACATGACTGACTGACAGGCCAACAAAAGGGGATCATAAAGCAGCTACTGGGAGAGGAGGAGGAGGAAATAGAGAAAAGGAAGACAGCAGAGGGGCTGATAGCGGAAACAAACGTCAGTTTTACGACGGGGATCATAAAATATGCAAGAAAGGGGAGAAGAGGAGGGAAGAAGAAGAAGAGGACACTCACCGTTGCACGCGTTCATCCGCTGCATCCACGGATAAATGGGGGCTGACGCCGGTTGCTTGTCGTCCATCGTTTCGCCAAACAGCCCCTTCCCACTCAGCCCCGCGCACTCCGCTTTGCGGTGCATGCCGTCCTGGCTCAGCGCAAGCTGGTGTTCTTCCAGGCTGCACGGGTGCTCCTTGTCCCGGTAGAAGCTCGTGGCCGCAGCTGCAGCCGCCGCTGCCGCCGCCGCCGTGGCGTAGTCGCAGGCACCGGCTCCGGTCGCACCCCCTACACTGACCCCTGCCGCTGCTGCCGCCGCCCGGTGCCCGCCATATGCTCCGTTGGCCGCTTGCTGGAAGTAGGTGGACGCCGGGTACGGCTTCTCCTGGTGCACGCCGCCGCCGCTCGCACCGTAAGCCACGGCCGCGGCAGCGGTAACGGCTGCTGCCCCCGGGTAGTGTCTAAGCGGGTGCTCGGCGGCGTATCCCGACGAGTAGAGCGGTATCTGACCCAGGAACGATTCCGCCGCTTGGCCGCCTCCACCAGTTCCCGGTAGCGTCACCGGGAAAGAGGAGTTGACAAAATAGGAACTCATCGGGAGAAAGTAGGAAACGAGAAAAAGGAGGAGAAGACAGGAGAGGATAAGAAGAGGAGAGGGGAGGACAGGAGGGCGCGAAACAAACACAACAACAACGTTCACGCGATGAAGAAGAAGAAGGAGGAGTAGAAGGAGGCTAACGGCTAACGGCTAACGGTTCTCCCTCCCGTCCTCCTACCTCTGCCTTCCCCTGCCTGCACTTTATGATTTGTTGTGTTTTATAGCCGACAGTCCGACGGGCTGCTGCTATCACTTAGTTTATCAGAGATTGGGAGGAGGGGGGTGAGGAGGCTGAGGGTGAGACGCGGGGGGTGGGGGGTGGTGGGCGCTGGGGGGGCTATCAGGGTGGCTCAGTGCCAGTGTGGGACAGAGAGAGAGAGGACGGGGAGAACAAGAGAGAGAGTGTGTACGTGTGTGTGTGTTTGTGTGCGGAGAGGACGGGATGGGGTGACGAAGGATATTCTGGGGGGGGGGGGGACCAGCTGACCTCAGACTGACCAATGGGGAGCTTCTGTGTCTGGCATTCGTTCGCCCCTTTTCCTTTCGTTGTCTAGAGGAAGAGGTGGGGAGGTGTGTGTGTGTGTGTGTGTGTGTGTGTGTGTGTGTGTGTGTGGGGGGGGGTATTCTATCGCGACCCCCCCCCTTTCTCCTTTCCTATTTCCCTTCTTCAATCTCCCGCTCCCTTTCTCTCTTTCTAATTCTCATTCAATCTCTCTTTCTAATCTTCCTCCGGTTCCCGGTGAGATTGCGCAATCACATCAGAATCCTCGGCGCGTTAAATTGATTCTTTCTCTCCCTGTGTGTCTTCCTCCGTCTGTTGTTAGACCCATAAAAACACCAGCAGCTCACACACGCACGCGCGCCCTCCCTGAGAGAGAGAGGGAGAGATGTTGTGTGTGTGTGTGTGTGTGTGTGGGGGGGGGCTGCTTCTGCACAACCAGAGGCAACCGAATAATGAAACATATTCCCGGTGCTTTGCGGATAATACCGACCGCGTTAAAATGAATTTGGAGAGCGTAAATCACAGCCGGGTCATGTGTGGTCCTGTGTGTGTGTGTGTGTGTGTGTGTGTGTGTGTGTGTGTGTGTGTGTGTGTGTGTGTGTGTGTGGCGGGGATGTGAGTTCGCCTACAATATAATGTGGGCTATGCATGTCTATAATTTAGGTGTTTGTACATTTGTAATTGGTATATTTGGGTTGGTGGGGAGATTTATGCCCCCTGCCCCGGTCAGCGCGGGGAGGTGTGTGTTATTTCACAGACTTTTCCATCACGGTTAATTTCTCCATGAGAATGAGTAATTGATAATCTGGAAGGGATTTTCTGAACATAATCTGATAGCTGTTGATGTTTTATCGATTAAAAATAACCCCACTGGTGACACTGCTCTGTCTCGTGTTCTGCTCCATGAATGGTATACTGTGTTAGATCCAGGCTGCGGTGTCTGTGGAAAAATGAATTTAAGTGTTCCAGGAGTAGTCTGCAAGAGTCGGTTGGGTTTGATCAACGTATGCAGTGAATTATTATATTCGTCTTCTGAGACACTGATTAGACTGAAATGTATAAGGAGAAGAAGAAAAGAAACAGCCCTGAAGTTTCCTACTTTTTTTTTTTTTGCCGGGTTCTTGACATTGATTATAACCTCGCGCCTGAAACCCTCTCAATCACGGCCATATATTATATATATTAAAACTGAAATATAGTCACACAAAACATCTTAAATTTATCTTAAATAATACATACTATAGCCTTAAGGAAAACCAGCGTACTTTATCATATAGCATATTTTAACGTTAACGCATCCGGCAATTTAAAAAAAGCCTGTTATGAATTAATAATCAAATAAGTTATTATTACTATTATTGTCATTATTATTATTATTATTATTATTATTATTATTATTATTATTATTATTATTGTTGTTATTATTATTATTATTGTCATTATTATTATTATTATTAGTAGTAGTAGTAGTAGTAGTGGTAGTATATTAATAAATTATAAAGTAGACCTACATTCCCTATGTTTATGAAACTAAATACAAAAAAATAATTAAAAAAGTTATAATTACAAAATATAAATTACAATTACAAACTACATATCAACATATTTAAATATATATATATATAAACATATATATATAGACCTAGTTTGAAAAAAACTCTTACATATAACATGTCATTGTTTTTATTTTTAATCAATACATTCGTTATTGAAACACTTATTATATAGATCTCGTTAATAATTAAAACATTTTTCATAAATATTTTACATGATACTATTAACTTAAATACATAAAGACTATAACAAAATAATAACATAAGATATAGAGAGCTATACTTAATGGTTAGATTCTTATCACAAACCAAATCATGTTGCTGTTATATTATTGTGACGCAATGGTGGCTACTTTTAAATTAAATATGATTTTAAAAGTAATAAATAAAACCAAAATGTAAACTAACTGTGGAGCTGGCTGCACACACACGCACACACATATACACACACACACACGCACATGCACACGCACACACGCGCGCGCATACTTGTCTTGAATTAGATCTGAGGACACTCACTGACATAATGCATTCCCTAGCTACTTATCCTAACCTTAACCATCGCAACTAAATGCCTAACCCCAACCCTATCCCTTACCTCACTACTACTACTACTACTACTACTACTACTACTACTAATTTGATAGTTTAGACCAACAGAAATTTTAAGGCAAGATCACTACTGTTGCCCTCTCCTTTTCCACCACTTCCTCTTCTCAAGAAATAAAGTAAAGAGGGAAAGAAAAAGGACAGCTAACTCGGCCTTCTTTTCATTCGCCCTTACAAACGGAGTATGTGTCGCTGAGGTCGTCAAATAATCGCAGCCATAAATAAGTGTCCCTCTTTGTGTCCTTCTCTGTGTTTCCCCTACAGGCTCTGACTTGTCTGCATGGCCAAACTGCAGACAGTCCGACTGACAAATAGAGACAAAGACTCTATTTTTACTTTTACTTGACTCTCCATTCGTCCATGTCTTCTCTCTTGTTTTAAAAGTAACACTCTTCAGACCAGGGAGACAGATAATAAGTTTAATCCCCTTCTGCGCAGGATCACACAGACAGATGGGGAATCTCTCTTTTTTACTTTCATTTTGCCCCCCTCCTCCTCCTCTTCTCTCTCTCTCTCTCTCTCTCTCTCTCTCTCCCTCTCTCTCTCTGTCTCTCTCTCTCTGGCAGGACGCTCCGTTTCCTCTCCTTTTTGTGGGAACGGGAAGCAGCAGCATTGTGTTGGAGCTGACTGTGGTTTAATCATTAATGAGAACTAACAGTAGGGACAGGACAGGCATGACCTAAAGCCTGGGACACACACAGGACGGTAATACTCTTATTATATATATACAGCACATATGCATTAGCACGGTCTTAACACAATTGTGGCTTTGGCAGAATATGAGTTGTACCCGCTCAGCAGCCTGAAGGGTAAAGATGACTTTCTGGCAGAAGGGTGCCATATTCTTATTTATCCAGTGTAGCAGTTACAACCAACACGAGTGTGTTGACACAGTCATAACTGAGCTACGGTTGTGTAACACTAGACTGGATAGATTTGCCGTTACAAACTTGGTTAACCTGTGCTGAACGTATTGGTATACGTAAATTAGAGGCAGGCCTGGCAGGTGAGATTTGAGTGTTTCCAACAAATGCTGAGTTACAAGTAAATTAGCTATGAAGGCTAAGCCGTTATGGATAATGTTGGCTCAATCCGCTTCAGTAACGTACAATGTGCATTTGAATGCCACAATACATTTTTTAAAAATCCTGCATGACCGCAAATGTAACTCGATGACAGGTAATTGGCATTAGGCTTTGTTGCCTGTTTAAATTCTATCCAAAGATTATAATAACACATCATTATAATACAAATATAGCATGAAATATAAGCCTAGTAACTTTGTGACATGGATTAAAATAATGAGATACAAGCTGTTTACCAAAGCATCGATGTGACCTAAAACGTTATAACATCACATATAAGTAATGGTACCAAGTCTTTTGAAATCAGGGAGCTTGTCAGTAGGCCATACGGGCTATTAGGTCTGCTATGACGTATTTTAACACAGTTGCTAAAGCAACATACAGTAGGAAAACCTAAATATTAGCTTATATATTAGCCGCAGTATAAGAAAACGGAGCCATGAGGCTAATGTGAACAACTGCCTCATTCAACAGAACTGTGAAGGACACAATGTGGCTTCATTTCTGTGACAATATCATGTGACCTCCTTGAAATAGGCCCGTTCACACTGTGCACGCTAGCTGTGTGTGGAGCGTAGTTGTTTGTGGTTGCAGGTGTGCTGCAGTCCGGGCGAATGTGAGCGGCTAACCTCACCGAAAGGCGGAGGACACGAAGACCCGGGACCGGAAACGGAGACCGGAAACCGCAAAATGCGCAACGGGGAGAGCGTCTGGCTTCGAAGGAGCAGTTTATCTCTGAGAGAGGAACCCGGTCTCAGGGCAGCTCGTGATATAGTCAGGAAACTTAATCTGTTGATTCGTGTACGTGGACAGGTATTTTCCTTTTTTTTTTCATGAGAGTATATTATCCACTTGTAGTGACTACAGCATTTTTACACGTATTTGTCGTTCTGTTTAGACTTTTGGTTAAGGTTGGGGAACGATCCTGGTCTGGTTTTACACAGAAAGAGTTCACACTGACTTCAGACCCAGCGTGTTTATGTCAATTTAACCCCAGCCACGATCTTTCACTAACCTTAGCCCTGGTTTGGCTGTTTGTTGCCTAAACTTGACCAAAGACAGGACTCTGGATGCGAACCCTGGTTTCTGGTGTGACCGTCGTGCGGTTTACGCGCCCACCATCCGCCCAAACCACTTCCTAGCGACTCCGCTGCCGTCAATTAATGTCGTTCTTCATCCATGTATTCAAAAATTAGTATAACTAATGAAAAAAATACGTTTCCAATTGAAATACATGAGTTTGAAAGCGGTGCTAAGTGTCTGCAAAAAAAGTAAAGTTCGTGCCCATGTACGCGAATCAATTGATTAAATCTCGTGACTATTTTACGGAATGCAGTGGAGGAGGAGGGAGAGAAACCTAAAGAAAAGGGCTAACAGACGGACAAATCCTGAGGGGAAACATCTCGTTTTCTGCCAGGAGCCCTAAGTGTGTCCGTCTTGTGTTTTTCTCTCTTTTTAGGCCACAGTCTCCTCCTGTAGATCAGCATAGAGTAGTTTAAGCAGAATTGAACCTCGCTGCATGCCGTAGGTAGCCTCAACATTAAAAAGTACACGTTGCTGTGCAGCTGGCCCCAGGTGTGTAAACGCGAATGAAACTTTAAAGGCTATTTTTATTTTTATTTTTACCCGGGTCTACCGGATGCGGTTTTTCAGTTTTTAATGGTTTTTCTGACCTATGCTGCCAAAAAGTCTTCCAAAACTAAAATTTAAGAGTTTTTGTTAACCTTACTTGAATTAACATTTTCGAGCAAAATGTTAGAATTACAACAACTTTAGATCAGCTACTTTACTCTTACTACGACCAGTAATACATTGTAACAGTCTGCCCAGGCGGCGGAAAGGTAGGCTAATAGAAAAAGGGATGATACTCTGATGTGTCCACCATTAGAGACGAAACCAGTGGAGAAAATAAATATAATAATAAACTACATTATGTGTAGGAAATTGTATATGGTTTTCAATAGCGACAGAACGATAATTGTAAGTGGGGTTTTCATAAGGGATATGCGTTTTAAGCCTGTTATAATCCTGCGCAATAAATCAGACTCGCGTAGCTGTGATTGAGCTGCAGTGTAAACAGTTGAGAGCTGCTAAAGGAACTCCAGGAATCCGAGAAACTTCAGAGATTATCGACAATTAAAGCCGAAGAAGTGAGACTGCTGCTTTATGGCTTTACGGCTCTTGTTCACTCCTTGTGCGTGCGCGCGCGCGCGCGCGCGTGTGTGTGTGTGTGTGTAAGTGAGTGAGAGGGACCTCAGACTTTTTATGGCTTTATGAGCGTTTATGACTCCTTGTAAAGTCCGAGGAATGGTGACGAAGTGAAAAACAGGCCCGCAGCAAACAGCAGATAAACAAATATGCTTTGCTGCACACAAGGAACGCGCTTGTACATACACGCTGACGCTGTACAGTTCATCTGCTGATCATGTCAGCCCCGCCGATGCTCAAACCGCCTGCATCTCACCTAGTATTATTAACAAGCACTGTGAAATAATTAACTACGAAATTAAACCTTCGCTGTTTATTTTCTTGGCTAACACCTTTTTTTTCTTTTTTTTTTTTTTTTAAACGCAACTTGATTTGAAGCGTTGCAGAGAGAAAACTAAACTAGAAAATGTCAAATATTCCTTCACCGGCTCCTACCTCCACCGAGGAGGTAGCGTTGCTATTTTAATTTCAAAAACGATAATAAAACATTTTTTTCATCAAAAAAAAATATATATTTCAGACGTGTATTGGACTTTAAACATAAACGCAGAAACACATTTTGGATTATTTGGAAATCCTTCTGACACTTTTAAAAACTCCACAGTACGTATAAGAAAATTTCGATGATATGAGAAGATTTTTTTGGCGGTTTCTGTTCCGTTATTCAACTTTAAATAACTGAAGATTTTATTTTTACAAAAAGGCGGTGACCTGTTTAAATTAGCACGTAGACCATCCGTTTGTTGAATCGTGTAACAAAGAGAATAAGTGGGACTTTCCCTCCAATGTTGGGTTCAACTTGACTCCAACAGTGTAGAGGTGTACGTACACGTTTTGTTCAAGTCTCAGTATACTTGATAGTAAATGTGTACGTGTGTGTGTGTGTGTGTGTGCGCGCCCGTGCGCTGACCGACCTCTCCTGCGCGAGTTAATGACAAACTGAAAGAAATTGCCTGACCGGTGCTTTTTTCTTTTAATGTATTAATCGTTTCCAGGTAGCGCGAGCCGGCTGGCTGTGTCCTTCACGGCACCGTGAGTTCGTGCTCTAGGTCAGTTCACCGGACTGTTACCGGGGGGCGCGAGCCCTCGGCCACAGAAGGGCCCCGGGACGAGTTAAATTTTAACGGAAGGGTGAATGCAGCATTACGGGGCGGTTCGCTTGTTTTCCTCTAAGTTTCTGCTAAATAAGAAGAAGCGGACGCGCACGTGCAGGTGCACGTCCTCACATAGACTAAGTAGGTTGTTAAACCTATTTTAGTTCATTTTGACTGTTCGTCGAAAATATTACGTTATCAAAAACAAAACATTTATCACAACCAATTGTTATTGCAATTAATTTTTAAAATACAATTTTAAAAAACCCATTATTATTATTATTATTATTATCATCATTATTATCATCATTGTTAGTATTATTATTGTTATTATTGTTATAATTATTATTATTACTATTGTTATTATTACTACTTATATTATTGTTGTTGTCGTCGTCGTTGTTGTTGTTACTATTTGTGGACGCTAATGCAAACTATTGTATATAGTATACGGTATTGGGAAATATGCAAAATATGTAGCCTATTGTATAATGAACACACACACACACACACACACACACACACACACACACATATATGTGTATGTGTGTGTGTGTGTGTGTGTGTGTGTGTGTGTGTGTGTGTGTGTGTGTGTGTGTCTATGTGTGTGCGTGTGCGTGTGTCTCTGGGTGTGTGTTTCTTTGCCTCTGAGCCCATAATTACCAAGGTGAAAAAGACATTAACTTTGCTTGAATACGGTGTTGCATTTGCGGCTGAATAATAATGTGGAATTCCCTTCTGATACTACCATCCTGTTAATCATAATCTCACTACACAGAAAATCCAATCGAGGTGTTTGGATGTCAAGAATAAAAGAAATAGATGAGAGGGGTAAAAATATTGATTTTGATATCTGATCTTAATTCACTGAAGATGATTTTGAAAGCCGGATTAAAGTCAGATGATGCTAGGGTCATAAATTAAACACAACCCTGTGGATTACTGCCTCCTCTTGCCTTCCCTCCACAAGGGTCTTTCAAATGAACATACCCACACCTGGGTGTTTTTTTTTTTTTGGGGGGGGGGTGCACAGCAGATCTGCAGATGAGCCCCAGTAAAGATGATGAAGTCACAGAGCAAGGACGAGTTATTAGTTTACCCACAAGCAAGCGCACAATAGAGCCGCTGGCTGCTTATGTTTATCGAAACAGCGACCCTGACCAAATTTTACATCCTAAGCTTCTGTTTCCTTGGGCACAACGCGCACGTACACACACACACACACACACACACACACACACACACACACACACACACACAACCCGTTTAGGCGCGTTTGTGTGTTCTTGTACGCGCACGGCTTTGTCCATGCATCATTCCCCACGGTGTAAAAGCAGCCAGGCCTAACATTGGGAGAGAGAGACAGAGCAGCGTCTTTCTCTCTCTCCCCTTTCATACCACAAATCTGTCCCTCTCCACGTTTACATCAAAGAAAGACAGAGGGAAGCCGCCAACCAGCAAGACAAAAGACAAAATGTACGCCCCACACACATAAAAAAAAGCTCATGTGCGCACACACTCGCGCCTCTGGTCCAGACTGGTCTGGTTTCATTTCAAAGAACAAATTAAAGCCAAGGCCACATCATCAGTTTGTCAACAGCTAATACAACATAGACCATACTCACATTCACACACACTCACATACATGTTGCAAAAAGCACATCACACCTTCGAACTATGACAAAGACACATTTAGCAGGAAACGCAGCGTGCGTGTATACGAGTCCTTACGAGTGGGCATTTCCAGGCGAGAGAAATGCGTGCGGTTGTATTTGCATGTGGTTATGTTCGCTACTGTTGTCGGCGCGACGCTAGATGGCACCAGAGCGTTTCGTGGGAGCGTGTCAGGGCTCCACCGAGGCTCACCGTCGAGCACCGCCGCCGAACAGCAGCGTGGTCCTGGCTGGCTGTCAGTGTGTCCGCCGCTCCTGGAGCCACACAGTCGAAAGGCATGGAGCAGACGTGGCCTGGTAAACCAGCATGAGAGAAAAGCAGTCCTGGCCTTACCCTCTACACTTTGCGTCATCTGTTAACATATTACAGTGTTTACGTTCATCTGATATTGTTTTATTTTTAGTTGTTAAATTTATATTTCAACTGCCTCTAGACTATAAACTTGTGACTCAGTTTTTTTGAGAACATGCCTTGTATATGACATACAGATTGCCTGCATGTGGTGGATTGGTACTGATCTTTACTGATTGCATAAATGTATATGCGTGATATATGATTAATATATGGCCTTACAAATGCATGTTAATATAAATAAACTTATGAACTCGCTTTGAGCTCCCCTCACTCTTGATGCACACGAACTCTTCTTATCCGAATACTGCTGCTGCTACTACAGATAATGTTTGAAAAGAGACAGAAGAAATAATTGCTTCTTTTCTCAGAACTAGTCAATAATAATAAAATATAGAATATTAATATAATATTAATTACGAATAATTGTAATAATTATAAGAATTTATTAATATATTTAGTATAGAATACATATAATTATTCTTTATAATAACTACAATAATAAACAGATCTACTGTGGTATAGGCTATAAGCAGAAACAGCAACAGCGAAAATAGTAAATGAATGGATTAGGAAGACTCAGGGCAATTGTGTTTCTCTCAACTTCAGATAGGCTACGTTTCCTATATGTTTAGCGTGGAGGACTAGGACTACTCAGCAAATATTCGGAACCAAGATTTACACAAATTCCTAGTTTTTATATTTAATAAGGCCACTAGCTATTAAAAGTTATAAATCTGCGCCCAAGCTGAGTAGGTGTTACACTGTGTGTCTTTGTTCTTACTCTCGCTTCTCTTCTACAAACATGATGTGTCTAAATGAAACATGAGCAAGTTCACGCAGACATGTTTGTGTCATGGTAATGAAGCAAATGAAGTAAAGAACTGGTTTATAAAACATGAAGTTCATAAACTATACTTAATCCAATCACTTGCCTGGTTGCTACAAGCCCAGCGCCTTTTAATATGACAGCGTAATATCCCTCAGGCTAAACATGCCGTAGTTGGCAAGCGCAGATATTAAAGCGAGAATTTTAAAGCCCCTGGCACTGGACATAAACACAATGTTGCCACTGAACGAGTTTTGCAGAATCGTCCAATAGCGATGTTCTTGTCTGGTGACAGGTTTGCAGCACGAAGAGGCTACTAATTCTAAATAAAACCGAAGGAAAACACTGAGCCAATATCACGGCTTTGGGAAAACGTGGCGGGTCACTAATGTATATATGTTAGGATCATTTAAATATTGCAACGAGAACTAACGCTAAAGCAGTCCGCAACTGCTACCGAGACTGTATCTATCATTATTAGTGAGACAATTTGACTTCTATTCCGCGATTATTATATTTTTGATAACTGATTATAACTTCATTATTTAATTTTTGGTTCGTAAAGAAGGACAAGTGACCTTAGGGATTTCAAATGTACACTGTTAGAGATAATTTCTCGGTCGGAGGTCCGGAGTAGACCGTACTCCACCAGAAAAATAGAAAGCTGTCTTTCCAGTTGGAGGTGTTACTGATACTCAGCTTAATGTTTCCTATGCTGGTCCGTAGCCACCTACAGCTTGAGGGAGGAGAAGGGGGCAGACGGCGGGTATTCAATCCTATCCAAAATATTGAGTCTGAATGTGTTTCTGTATAAATGTCTGTGAGTGTGTCCTGCGCTTTATTTACGGTAAAACTAAAGACAACGAGGCTCTCATCTTGTTGAATGCCCATTTCCACTTCAGTTGTGCGCCTTTGGATACACGTGGCCAACGAGAGATTCTTTCATGTTTATGTGAAAGAAGCTCTGTAAATGATCTAAACATGATGACGAATCTCTACACAGGCTGTAGTTCATTTGGTTGCACACAGAAACATTGAAAGTGTCGGGATTTGTCAGTGTCAACACACAGTGAGAGAAAAATGAAAGGTTTGCCAGATTGTGTGCAACACTTGCTACTTTTACTACTACAGTCGCGAGCAGCATTCATAATAATAATAATAATAATAATAATAATAATAATAATAATAATAAAAATGTTCTTATTTTCTGTCCGACAGAAACTTTTCAGTGGCTTATTATCGTGTGGCCGCCAGCCCTAAACACACACCACTAGCCTCCATGAATCTGGAAATTAGTGTAAATCATGCAAATATTCTTTAATTCACTAGTTGCAATATAAACGGACACGTATGGACATTAAGAAGTGTATTTAAAAGTTGATATTGATTTATTTGTAGGCCATGGGATGAGAATCTTCTTATGTATCAGTGTGTGTGTGTGTGTGTGTGTGTGTGTGTGTGTGTGTGTGTTTGTTTGTTTGTTTGAGTTTGTACTTCCATTGTACTTCTGAGGAGAGAGGACATTTTGGGAAAGTGAGGACAAACTGTCCGGTCCTCGCTTTCTGACACCCCTTCAAAGGGCTGTTTGAGGCTGAAGGCTTGGTTTCAGGGTTATCTTGCTTTTGTTTCCTTCATGTCTTTGCCTTTTAATGTCAGTGTTTGTGTTGTGGTGTGTTAACAATGGGCTGAACCACATCAGAGATGATCCTGTCTCCTAATGCATTTTATTATGTATTAAACCGAAAAGGTAGAAGAAAAAATCACTCACATTTGATTAAAAAGACTGATTGTCAGATACAACTTTAGAATTACAAGGTCTCATTAACGATCTCGCGGGGTTAATACAGAATGAACAAACTACTATCTTCATTTTATCTTCATTATGTTTAGTTAGAATTCTGGTATTAATGACAAGTTGTTGATGTGAAAACAAGAATGTTTCCGTGCCACATTCCCGCCTTTAACGCGACTAGAAGAGTAAATTTTCAGAGTTAGTCACACCACCAGTATTCAGTGTTGAGAGAGTGGCTGGTGAGAGCAAACCTTTAGCAGTGACTCAAAATACGGCCAAGCCACCCAGATGTAGATCCGGTAAAAAGGTGTCTTTGAATAAAAGCAGCTCCGGACTGAAGCCATACTCTCTGGGTGGCTGCAGCATGACGCGAGAAAAGCGAGGACAACGGGTGACACCACACTTTTAAAAAAAAAGAAAAAAAGATTCTAGTAGATATATTACTTTCTGACACACATTCAAATGACTTTGAAGGTTAAGACTTGGTTTTAGGGGTTCAGGATAGAATTAGGTTTACATGAGAGTTAGGGTTGGGGTTGGAGTTAGGCATTTAGTTGTGATGGTTGAGGTCAGGGTAAGGAGCTAGGGAATGCATTATGCCAACGAGTGTCCTTACAACTGCAGTAAGACCAACACGTGCATATGTGCCTGTTTGGGATGAAGGGATTCCCTCCAGTAGAGGTGTTTGATATTTGAGACAGCAACAAATTGGAGACCATACAGAGGACAGACAGATCTGCAGATGTGTTTGTGAGAGTGTGTGTGTGTGTGTGTGTGTGTGTGTGTGTGTGTTGGTCGGGGGGGTCTTGGCCAGTTAGCTGTGGGGACGAAAACCACAGGGAGGAAATGAGAAGGGAAACAAAGTCATAAAAGTGGGCTGGACGGACTGAGACAGAAAAACATTCTTGTGTCTGAACAAATACACACACACACACACACGCACACACACACACACACACACACACACACACACACACACACACACACACACACACACACACACACAGGCTGTCAATCAGCTGAAAGAACCTGGAAGCTCTTCCACTGAGATCTGGAAGTGAAGCACTTAAAATAACACGCACATGGAGCACAAAAGGAGACAGAAAGACAGAGAGAAAGAGGCAGTTTACAGCTTCTTTACCCGAAGCCTGGTAAAGACATAAAATAATCAGCAACCGACAACATACACAAACGGAGGCCTCTTTTCTTTAAAAAATAAATTATAATAAGTGATTTAAAAATGTTGATTCAACTGACCCAGCACACCTGCCCTCACATCAAAGCCGGCGTCACTCTCATGAACACATCTACCCCCTCCCTCCGCACACCGTGCGCGGCTTTGGGCAAAAAAGACTTGAGCTAATCTTCCGGATCTCACACAGCCGAGTTTTAACCGATGGATGTCTCCGTCGCGGCTAATCCCACCACTTAGAGAGCCAGTTTATCTGGATAATCCATCATGCAGCCTAATTCAGCAAGAAAGGCTTGAATCTGAGATGGAAAAGTAACACCTCATTTATAGCCCTAATGTACCAACCAGAAGCAGCACAGTCACGCAAAGCTCCACAATTTGACTTGTTTTGTCTCTGTTACAATGCGTGTGCAGCAGCGCGCGCAGGGCTGTCACAGGAAAGTGCGTGAACGGTTCTTACCGTTTGTTGATAATCCGTCACGAGCCCCACACACCTGCAGTTTACTTCGGCGTCCCGCGTGCAGGCAGCCAGGCACCCCGGAATGGCACGAGACAGCCCTACCGTGTGTAGTCCGGATGAATTGATGATAATTGGATGGAGGGGTGGCAGCGCGAGGAGGTGAGGATGAGGAGGAGGGGGTGGGGTGGGGCGGCGGCGGTGGTGGTGGTGGTGGGGGGGGGCGTTCCCCCGTTGTCGCCCTGTCGTCAAAATACCGTCGTCATCTTCATCACCACATCAGCACCATCCTCGCGGTGACAAGTGGCAAATTAAATCAAATGCCAAATTAAAATTAAAAATAATGAGGCTTTCTTCCGGGGAGGTTTTCCCGGGTTCGATCTCGCGGCGCGCCACCTCTTCTCTCCATCACAGCGGAACTGTCCCCATCTCGCTCTCCCGATTTAGCATAAACGGCAGCACGAGACCAGATGGAGCGCGGAGCCATAGTGAAGAGGAAGAGCAAGAAGAGGAGGACGAGGTGGATGAGGAGGGGGGGTGGGGGGTGGGGATAGGAGGGGGGTTGTTGTCAAAGTCTCCCCGTGCTGCTTTCCATAGTCACAACTAGAATTCTCATTAACTAGTCCGTTTAATTATAGCTAGGCGTTAATTTCCTCGCGGTCGCCCTGTTCCGCGCGACGCCCCGCGAGCCCCAGGCAGAGCAGGGGAGGAGAGGCTGCTGTTCGGGCCGGAGCAGAGTGCAGCAGCAATATAGCCGCTTGGGAAATCATAAAAAGTTCATGTTCACGTTAAGCGCGTCCACATGACCAGCCCGTCGGCCAATCCCCGCGCGCGGCCACTCATAAACTTGTATCACAAAGTTGTAAATTTTCATAAAACAACAAGGAATTTATTGCATTTCTTCATGGAGTGCTGTTAGAGGGGGGCTGCTCTTTCTCTTTCTCTCATTCTCTCCGCCGCCATTTTCTTCCTATTCCGCCCCTCTGAAAACAGCAAGCAAGCAGCTTCCAAACACAGAAAAGAAATGGAGAATTTAGCTTTTGTTTTCGTATTTTCGATGCGTTCTGTGTGTGTTAACAATAGACTGACTACTTATGTGCTTATGTTGGACTTGCATGTGAATGAAGCACATGAGAGATGATCCTGTTTCCTAATGCATTTTATTATGTTTTAAACCGAAAAGGTAGAAGAAAAAAATCACTCACATTTGATTAAAAAGACTGATTGTCAGATACAACTTTAGAATTACAAGGTCTCATTCACGATCTCGCGGGGTTAATACAGAATGAACAAACTACTATCTTCATTTTATCTTCATTATGTTTAGTTAGAATTCTGGTATTAATGACAAGTTGTTGATGTGAAAACAAGAATGTTTCCGTGCCACATTCCCGCCTTTAACGCGACTAGAAGAGTAAAGTTTCGGAGTTAGTCACACCACCAGTATTCAGTGTTGGGAGAGTGGCTGGTGAGAGCAAACCTTTAGCAGTGACTCAAAATACGGCCAAGCCACCCAGATGTAGATCCGGTAAAAAGGTGTCTTTGAATAAAAGCAGCTCTGGACTGAAGCCAGACTCTCTGGGTGGCTGCAGCATGACGCGAGAAAAGCGAGGACAACGGGTGACACCACACAGTGTTGGAAAATTCATGAAGTGCAGTATCATAGCGTACAGTGTTCAACGTGGAAAGAGCCAATTCGAACCCGATGATGATCTGCGGACACAAGAGCATCACATGCACTTTGGGGACGCAAAACCCCCGGTGGAGGGGGTCTGAAACGTCGTGCGTAAAAGCCATTTCGCAATGCGGCAACGCGTCACAGTATTAACGGCCGGCAGGCCCGGAGCCGCAGGCTGCTCAGAGTCACTGCAAAGACACAGTGCAGGGATTTTTACACAAAAGCCTGCTTTACAGTTAAAACCAGCCCAGTGCGATAGATGGCGAGTTTGCTTCATAGGAGATATGTGAAAGCACAACTGAATGACCGGAGGGGAATTTGTTTTCTCCGTTTGACCCCTGTGTTAAAATGTTGAAATGCATCTATTTGTTTGAGTTAATCAAGTTCCTCTCCCCCCACCGAGGAACCGGAACCCAAATCTAACGCCTAGTGAATTTTAAATTAGCTAGATGCCGCCTCCTTTGCTGCAATATGACAAAAAACAACTCATGTCTCCGCTTCGATAACACCAAATAATCCAGTTATAGAATTTGCCCCTTACCTATAGTTACTAATTAGTGATTATTGATTTTCAAATTCTGTTTCTTCAGTCTGCGTTCATTGAAAACATCCTATTTTAATTTGCGGATTTTAGCCCACTCAACAAAATCAGTTTCCAGCACAGGGAGCATGGAGATTTAGTCCCCTATAGTGTATTGTTTAAACCCAGAATACTCGATTTTAAACCTTCAGTGACCCACATGTGACCTTTCCAAATCCCAGAGTCTGGTTAGCAGGAGACGCGGATCCAACGCTTCCTCTATGCTAATACCCCAAGTTAAAAATTAATAGGAACTAAAGCAGCAACACAGAGCAGGAGGCACACGCAGGCCGCTCAATCCCCAGATCAGTTGGTTTCTTTGTGTGTTTGTTGCTTTTATTGCGGTTTCCGGCCCTTTCATGGGCGCAATAAGGTCATTAGGAGCTGCCATAACATCCTCCCACTCACCAACACCCTCCACCACTTTATGTGGACTTTCTAGTGTCCAGATTACCGGGGAGGCAACGGTGTCTCCTAGAAATTTCGTTTGGATTTGGTGACTGTTTGTGCAGCGTCATAGGAGCAGACCTGGGTGTTTTACGCACAACTTCAATGTATCTCAGGTAAAAGGCGGGGAAACTGCCCGAGGCTTGGCAGGTTTTGCGGTGATCTTAGAGTTGAAAGATCTCCATCGGTCTGGAGCTAGCAGGGTTTAAAAATCAATCTCTTGTTCTCGTTTTAATCCACACATGCTTCAATTTCCTTCAAAATAAGAAATCTATATCCTTAAAGTTCCAAGGTCAGCTTTATTTTAAAAGAGAAACAAAGTGAGATTTCATACTTTCTGTATAATTGTATTATTGATTTTTTTCGTTTTAACATGGTTCCAGTTAAAAAGAAAAATCTGTTCATTGCAGCAAAAAAATTGTGCACTATCTCAGTCAAGTTTATCATCGGATAATTATATCTTTATATTATTATTTTATGTATTATTATATATAAACATTACACAGTTGTCTTTCAACACTGTGTGGTGTCACCCGTTGTCCTCGCTTTTCTCACGTCATGCTGCAGCCACCCAGAGAGTCTGGCTTCAGTCCAGAGCTGCTTTTTATTCAAAGACACCTTTTTACCGGATCTACATCTGGGTGGCTTGGCCGTCTTGTGAGTCACTTCTCTTTTCGCAGGTTGAACTGATGACGGAGAAAAAAGTCCACGAGCCTTTCGGTGTCACTTGTTGGGACAACGTTCAAATTAAGAGGGATGGAGATATCTGAGTGTCGTTCGAGACGGATCTGGTCTCATTTCATCCAGACAATGAAGCCAAAATACTACACAACACATGTGTCGTCAGCTTGTGTCTCAACGTCTTAAGCGTCAGACAGTTTCAATATGCACTAACTAACTAACCAAATAACTACCGAGCCAACCAACTAACTTACTAACTAAATGAATCAATTCATCTTTGAACAAGGGTCTCAGCCGGTTTCAGAAAAAAAAAACAACTTAGTCTGTTACCAAAAAATTGGGCGAAAAAATGATACGTCAAGTTCTACCTAGTGTATTTTCCTGGGACTTTCAACTACATACACCTCACGGTCTTCATCAGCGGATGGAGAGGATTTAAAAAAAAATCTTTTCTGTTTTGAGTATCAAATGAAATAGTTAGGAATGGTACCTTAATTTTCATTTTTCAGTGTTAAAGATTCAGTCATCAGCTCGTAATGGACTTGTTAAACGTCTTATCACGCCTGTATTTTTGGAAGACGCTTTAATCCCAGATTCAAAATGTGATCTTGTTTATAATGAATTTGCTTTGTGTATAAATAAAGATTTATGCGTAAATGCCAAAACTTTAGCACTTGGAATGCTATTCTGTGACAGTACATCAGCACTTTTAAACCTGTAAACAAGGTGAGGATATTTGATCTTTTTGTAGAAAATGTTACCTTTCATTTTTTTCCACTGTCTCAACGGGAACGGGAACAGCTATACAAATCCTCGTTTCATCGTAAACGCAAAATGTCTGGTTTAAATGTTTCCGTCGATCAAGCATTTTTACAGGCGAAAATCAAACTCACACTCGCAATTTGATTTTTTCACGTGACTGTACCGGTGGAAGAGGCAGATTCGTGCTACTGTGTTTCACAGACAGTCCGAGATGTCGCGTTAAATGACCTTTGATTAGAGCAGAATTATAGAAACTGTTTTTAAAGTGAGAGACAAACGAATAGTGGCCGATCACATACGAAATCCTGCATCTGTAATCGCTGACCTGAATGGACTATATGCTACCTCTACTTTAGGCACTGCTTGATGATAATCCAAAAATACCAAACTGTGGAAGATCTGCAAGTCCTGTTCACTTACCGACTCGTTTCAGCATTGGCTCGATTATGGAAACTACTTCAAAAAGTGAATCGTGAACGGATGAAATGAGTGCTGTTGAAGCAAAGCTTTCTCCGGACACGTGATCCAAATGTAGAAAACCACATGTTAAAGTTATGGCCTCGCAACATAAATGATGTCTGGCAGTGTAACAGTTGTTGTTCTTTTGTATTAGTCGTTTTATTTTTCTGTTGTAAGTTTTATCTTCCAACAGAACCACAAATATGCTAAATTCTTAAATTGCTGCTATCTGGGAATATTCCCAGGTAAAAGGGACACAAAAATGTATGGCGACAAGCTCATTGCAGTTAACCCTTTTTTTTATTATTATATACATACAGGAAAAGAAGGACATAACCAAGGGACATAGCTTAACTCCAGAAGAGCCATTTATAAACAAAGACAGGAACTCAATGGCCGACTACTGTCGAAGATATCCCTTTAAATTTCGTGCGAACAGACAAAGAGTTTTATTTTAGGATGAATTATTGACTTAAAAATCACTTCACAGCTCTTTAGGGTAACTTGCGTGTCGTTTACCCACTATTACATTGGAAGGTTTGATATTAGCCGTAGTTATATGAAGTATCTCAGAATTTACCTCAGTGTAGTTTCCGTATCATGTGCCTTTGCATCAGCAGCCTTATAGTCAATTTACACCTATAACCAACCGGGGACAGACTCAAACCCATATTCTTACTCCACACACAAGTGCAAACTGTTGACAGTAGCCATAGCTACCATATGTCACGTGTTGGCTTTTTTTTTTTTTTTTTTTAATTATTTTGATATTTGTGGGATTTAGATTAGACTAAATAGCTTCAACAATAACTGTTTTTTAGGCAAAAGAATAAATTATTTAAAAGGTTTCCACATCCTCCATTAGGAATACATGCCTGTAGAGAAGGCTTTCAGATATTTTTGAGACCATAAAGAAACTGAACAGAAATTCAAAGTTAAAGTAATAAAATGTGAAATCATGTGGTTCTTTCTTAAATAGCTAGGAAAGTGTACAGAGTTTGCTTGGTGAAGTCAGCGAGGGATTCATGACCTCAGTATAAATTTAAAGCCTGGTTAGAGCCCTGGTGACAGTCCTGAGTTGAACCCATGGAGATGTTTAAGTGTAATACCCCCCCCCCAAAAAAATGCAACACGAAACAGTAATTTCATCCCTACGTCGTTTCACTTGGAAGGATTATGCACCGGTTTCCTTACAATACATTACAATAAGCGCTGTACCCACAACAACTATTTTGTCGCTTTCTGCTGCAGATCAGATGAGAAAGGTGCTGTCATAACATAAAACGATTCCATCTGAGTTCTAGAAGACCTGAACTGCAACTGCGGAAACCGCACAGAAATGGAAGCTTAAGGAAAATTATTATCCTCATTTCCTGATTTCTCCCTCTGCTGTTTCTCCACTATTAGGACCGGTTTAAGAGACACGGTGAGCTAAATCATGAAGATTATTTTCTAAAATGTGATGTTAACATGGTTTAAGATGGTAGTAAAACGACCTTGTAGGCCCATCATTTGGAGGATAGGCTGCCTTTTATTTATCCTGAAATAAATAGAACCATCTAAACACTACAGCATATGACTACATTGGTGTAAATTTTAGTTGTAAGGTGTAAGTTTCTCTGCAAGTTTCTCAGACTGGCAGTTGCCTGCTGGTTGCTAACAACATGACTGCAGAGCGAAGGTCACTTTTTTAATATCGGGGAAGTCTACACCACCAACGAAAATATAACTTTGTTAGTATTTGTTATCTAAAAGTGTCCAGTGGAGTTACTATTTATTCCTCCTCTTCATCAGCCTCCTCTTCTTGTTCTTCAGGCGTCGGTAGAGCTGCTGTTGGGGAGCCGCTCTCAGCCACCCTGTTCTCCTTCTTCCACTTCATCCGCCGGTTCTGGAACCAGATCTTGATCTGCCGCTCCGTGAGGCAGAGCGCGTGCGCAACCTCCACCCTCCGCCGCCGAGTGAGGTACCGGTTGAAGTGGAACTCCTTCTCCAGCTCGAGCGTCTGGTGGCGCGTGTACGTCTGCCGGCCGCGCCTCCTCTCGGCACCTGCGCACACAAGAGCACATCTACCCAGTCCAAATAAAGTCTCCCTACACACACAAAGTCTTCTATCAGGGACTGAGCTCGTGTAGCAGACAGGTGTTAAACCGCAATTCAAATACTTCACATAACCTTAACTCCAGCCAAAACCAGGGCGCTGCGGGAACTTCGTTGTTCTCTTTTAAGACAGAAATTCACTGTTAAGATGTTCAGGAGCTTGGAAACCACAAAGCTCTGCTGTTACACCCAGCTCTGTGACCTGATTAGAAATGTGGATTATATTGCTCCCGCAAACATTTATTTTTAATAATCATTTCTCGCTTTATTTTGGGTGGTTGTTACCTAAAAAGGTATTGTCAGGCGTTAGTGCTCCACAGACAGACCTTCAGGCACAGGTATCAAATTTTCACTCTTTAGCGCGTATCTGAATATATAGCAAAAATAAAACGTGATAGGCCTAAAAACGGTTCCAGCGGTAGCTGGTCAGTAAAGGTGAAATCCCTATTCAGGTCACAGTATCTGGAGTAACAGCTGAACTTTGTGGTTTCAAGCTCACAAACATCTTAACAATAAGTTTCTGTATCGTGAAGCAACAAAGAAAACCCCACACCGCCTTGGTTTTGATTGGAGTTTCGGGTATGTGAAATATTTTGGTTGAATCACTTTTTTTTTCTTCCCAGCATCCAGGGATAAGGAAAAGAGAACAACGCAGGAAGTGTTAGGAGTGAAAGAATGAAAAATCAAAATTATGAGACTATGAGATTAAACGTTAAATATGTATCTATGTATTATCTCAAATCGATTTTGTTTAAAAGCTCATAATCTTAAATTTTCCTAAATTTTGACTTATTATGTGATACTTTTGATTTACTACCTGGGTTTTGGTTTAATGTATGGGGTTAAGATTATATTCAATATTTTGGTTCAGGATACTGTTTTCTGTCAGGAATAGAACAAAAAAGATAAAATGTTAGGAATGAAAAAAAAAATTAATTATTTCAGTAAATACAAAATGTGAATTATCAAAATTTGAATATAATGAGATAAAAATTTTACTTTAGATTTTGAATTTCATCTTAAAGGTTAAAAAAAAGACGTATTATCACATAATTTTGATTAAATAACTGGAATTTCTGACCAAAAAAATCTCAAGATTTTGTCTTAGTTTTTGTTGTTTTTTTCTTTGTTTTCTGGCAGATAATGCTTTCCATACAGCAGTGCCCCCTGTCCTTCCACTTCACTGATGAAGTTTTGAAACATCAACCAAAAGAGTGTATTATTTTGAAAAAGAAGTGTGTCAAAAATATTAACAGTAATCTGGCAGGAAATAATGAAACATGGGACTGTTATCGAAAGATGTAACAAAAAAGTTCCTGCAATTGAAAACTTCCACAAACTACTGAGTTCGAAATATTTTATTTAAAAACTGCATCATGTATAACGGTTTGCTTTGACTACAGTGTTGCTCACCCACAATCCAAACCTAAAGGCCATTTGGTTTAAATTTAGCAATAGTAGTAAACATTCAAAAATTGTTCTATGAACAATCTATCTTTTTAGTTCCTCAATCAATAACTGTAATGTTTGAATTGACTCTGATTTCCAAAATGAATGAATAAATAAATACTTTAAACATTTTTATCATCTCTTTGTATTTTAGTTTTGTTTACTCGTCTCATCCAAACCCGGTAGCCACTTGTTGCCACGTCCACTTCCTGGCAAACCCATTTGACTTGTGGCTGGGTAAACACTAGTAAGCCCTTACTAAATGATGCGGTTAAACTGTGGGTTCAGCTACTGTCTTTGCCAGCGTTCGACATTTACTTCACATACTATTTACCCATAAAAAGAGATGCATGCAGATTTGAGTGAACCACACAATTAAATGGAGAATTTGCGGCGGAAAAAAAATGCAAAATCGGACTGATTGTGACCGCTGATGTGCTGTGGAGGGGCTTCCAGTACAAATGTCCTTGAATCGATAAAGTTAGCAGAAACAGAAAAATACTGTAGGTAGGAATGTGCTGAGAGTCAGGCTGCTATTATACAACTGACAAGATAGAGCATTACTAATTCGATTTGAAGAAAAGATAAAATCAATTGCTCTTCGTGTCAAATATGCTCTGGTCAGTGCTGAGTAAGACCACTGAAACCATGTTGACCTCCTGTCTTTATGGGGTCACACGGTGCCTGAAGGTTAAAGAGAAACTGGGTCGCATTTTCACTGCTCAGAGGTCGTGTTTGGGCCACAGAAACATCTAAACTCGTTTTCTCTGCAGATTCCCGTGTAAAGAAAACTCCCTCTGTTGCACTGAAGTTTCTGGGAGGTACAATTCAGGACAAAAGTTTGAGTTTCGGATTTTAGTAGGCACGGGGAGGCCTCTGCCACATGCACGTGTTAGCAAGTTTTTTTAGATAGGTTTTTTTATTTGAAACCTAAGGTTTTGAGATTTCTGCTCTTCTACTAGGGAATCTTAAATATCCCTCAGCTCACACCGCAGGTCATTTGAGTGGCGCCGTAAGGCAGTGACCAGCCTCTACAAAATCAGCCTTGGCTTTGTGGCCCTTGTGCAGACTTTAACAGCATTATCTGGTATTTAGTGAAGGCTCATAAACGTGTGATGGGAGATTTTCTGTTGGTATCCTTCACAAGGCCAAACAGTGAGCAGATGAGAGGAGCAACAGATTCGCGCTGGATCAGCCGGCTGTCTCATCTGATGGACAACTTACAATCGATATGTTTTCACTTCTTTAATCATCAGCTGTCAGAGCAGCTGGGAGATTTGTTTTTTTTTCGTTTTTTCCGCATGCTAATCAGATAGACAGAAGACAAAGTCCACCACTTTTTTGCAGCAGAGATACCTTTCCTCATGTCTGACATAAATCTCCTGAACATAAATCCACAGCCTCCAACTGTCTGTTTTCTGGCTCTAAATGAGCTGAGAAAAGAAAAATGGAATTACATTACATTGATTTGATATTGATTTTCAAGCCTTCTCTGGCAAAGACTGCAGGCTTCCCATGCAGCCACTGTCCTGACTGTAATTTGACACAGCAGATGAGTGCTTTATTACACTCACTGCAGGACTGCTGCACGTACGTACATGACCAGGGCAGAGGACACTGAAGTCATGTCCTCTGTATTTTTTCTGAGAATTTGGGCTTTTAGCAACCTGAGGGTAGTTGTTTACAATCTACACCAAAGAACCTTATTTTACACATGGTGGGTATTGTACAGGCTGATTCCATTGATTTTACAGTCAACATACCAAAATTTGACCACTTTCATGCCAAGAAGAACTAAATTACTAAAGAATTAGGACAGGGTACTGTAGTGTACATTACCTTGGGAAATATAAACATGTTTTGACCTTTTTTCCATTCAGTAATTCAACTCAAAAATAATCTCAAACTGCATATTGCTTTAGTGTTAATTAAATGCTTTAAAGGTCTTAAGTTGTAAAAGGGTTCTGCTTTATATCAGAGTACATCTGGGCAAAAAATAAGGAAAACCAGACTAAGAATCTCACCAAGCATATGATACCAATGTTCAAATCTTGACAGTGTTTGATACTTGGTGCTTTGGAAAAGCATATTCCAGCCTGTATTGGGGTGTGATACCCAGCCATGTACAGGATTCAGTATTTCTGCACTGGAATGTTATTCCTAGAAGTGAAAAGATGATTTTGAAATAATAGTAATTTAGACAATAATATTTAGTTTTTTCATGTTGGAGAGAATGTACTGGGAATATAATTAAACCGTTAACTAAACATCTAAATTCTGAAAAAGGGAGACTTGGGCTCATGATGTCAGTATTTCTAAAATCCTGGCTACAGCCCTGCATATGACCCATGCCCTTTATTCTGCTAGGCCTTCACACAGCCTCACATCTGGACTTTTATTTTATTTTACTGCTAATATGTCGAATAAGTCCTCTCTGGTTGTAGATGTTTGTTAATTCAGTGTGTCGCAGATGTTAAAACAATAATAAACTTCAAACAACACAACAACCTCACGCACGCACAATGAAAGCCAAAACATATTTATAGAGCAAGTACGGTGTTAATGTTTTTATATGTGCGTCCATGCGCGTCCCTGTGAGGGCTCGAGCGCCTCCCTTGATAAGCGCTCAAGTGTTTGTCTTATTCGCCAGTGTTAATTAGAAACTGGACTGCGTTCGGATCTAAATTAAAATCTATAAATCCCTTATACAAGCTGGCTGGTCCAATCTCAGCCCCCTCCCTACACACACACACACACACACACACACACACACACACACACACACACACACACACACACACACACACACACACACACACACACACACACACACACACACACACACACACACACACACACACACACACACACACACACACACACACACACACACACACACACACACACACAGACTCTAAACCCTCAAATGTTGGTTTGAAACCATCCTTTGAGCATAGTTTGGCCGGTCTTCACAACTTCAATGTAGCATTAGGTTTAGGTTAGGGTTGGGGTTAGGCACTTAGTTGTGATGGTTAAGTTTAGGGTAAGGGGCTAGGGAATTCATAATGTCAATAATGTCAATGAATGTCCTCACAAAGATAGAAGTACAAATTTGTGTGTGTGTTATTTATTTATTTTTTTATATTTCCCTTCCTCTGTTTTATCCTTCTTTTTTTATAGGAATTTTTAAAATTGTGGGTCTATTTTTTTTATTTTTGTAACCCCCGTTTCAGAAATGCTTTTCCTCCCATCACGGTCATGAAAATGTGTATTTCATTTAATGTTTTTACTAGATTTTTATACTATTTATAGTTTCTGTTACCTTCTCTGTCCTGGTTATCTGACTTTATGACCCTGAAACGCAACCGAATAAAATACTTTTCACAAACACACACACACACACACACACACACACACACACACACACACACACACACACACACACACACACACACACACACACACACACACACACACACCTCTGCCCGGATGCTCCTGCTAATGAGGAGGGATTTCTCCAAAAACAATTTTAAAGTGAGCTTGACCGAAGCCTGCAGTCCCCCTCTCTCTCTCTCCCTGTGTGTGTGTGAAGTGATAGCTTGTCTTTCTGTAGAGAAAGAAAGAAAACTATTTCATTAAAAGTTACCCGATTATGCTTAAACACAGAGTGGATGGATCGGGTTTCCATATAAACCAAACATAAGCAGACAAATCTGTGCAAAACAAAATGCAGCTTCAACAAGCTTGCACGTCTCCTCTGAGGTTCTCCTTCACTTTTAGCACAAACACTCTCACCATATTTCCCAGTTTTGACGCGCCACCATTCACTATTTTAACGCAAACATAAAAATGCTCTTTGTGCTGTGTGTGCTTTTTGTGGTTCGAGGTTTCGAGGCCCCGCATCCATTCAGCATCCATCCCGCTGCTGTCGCACAAAGCCGCTTTTACAATCTGTAGAAAGGGCAGGCATTCAGAGATCAAACCCATCTGCTAATTTATAGTGTTTATAGTATTAGCGGATTGTGGTGACAGTACAATGGCACAATGGGCTTTCAGTTGGCCAGCTAGTACTGACAGAGAAACTCAAGGCTATCAGGACGGAGAGGCTGAGCTGAACTGAGTCAAATACTGAATATTAGCGATAACTGTGAACACCGGGGGAGGGAGAAGACTGTCTAAAGATTTTCGTCAGTTTCAGTTTGGCATAATACTCCAGCCACCCCTACACTCCCCTGTCCAATTCTTAAAACAATACCAGCTAATGAATATTCAGCAAGTCTTAAATTATGGTTTTATGGAGGTCGCCGAGCCATTAAAGATCTGCAAAGAGAGAAGAGAGGTTGTAAAAAAAAGGGACAGAGAGAATGGGACGGGAAGGCATAGCTCAGCTACCGGCAGTGGCCTCTGCGCAACCGGGCCAACAGTTTAAAGAGAATTTAACGTAATTATTGGGTCGAAATAATACCCCCCCCCCCTCCAGCCCCACCACCATTCCCGCCCCGACACACACACACACACACACACACACACACACACACACACACACACACACACCACCACCACCACCACCACTACCCTCTTCTACAAAAACATTATCCCACCTTCCCCCTACCTTACCACTCTCCCTCCAATTCACCTGTTAGGCCAAATTATCTCATCATTTCTCATAACTTTTCCATCCCGCCAACACCTCCCACCCCCCTACCCCACTCCTCACCTGAGCTTCTCATCCAGGGGTAAATCCGTAGCCTCTCTAGGTTTAGCTGGGGCTGCTGCTGCTTCGGGAGTTTTTGCATCCTGCAGGCCGGCTCGGGAGGCCTGGCGGCCAATGAGCAGAGCTGAGGCCGACTGGGGAACCGCTCCGCGGCGCATCTCTGCATAGAGGAGCACAGCGGCACGGCTCCCGGCGGCGCGCTGTAAGCACCTCCTGTGCGTAATTCTGCGGGGTTCAGAGGATGCGCTCCGGGCTGAGTACCCCCACTGTTCCCGTTTAGTCCCGAAAGAGACAAACAGAACCATGAGGAAGTAGATGAGGAGGGAAAGGAGGAGGAAGGAGAAGAAGAAGAGGAGGGGGGGGGGGAAGGGAGTCTTCCGCTGCTTCTCCCATTGGAGACATGATGGTGGTGATATCCGCTGGAAACGAGGGCGCACGAAGAAGACACGGCAGGACAAGCAGAGGAAGACGGGGAAGCAGAAGTTGAAGAGTCTGTGAAGAGCAGAGCGGAGCAGCTCGCAGTGGTTGGTTGGTATTTGGAAAACAGCGCATTGGCGAAGTGGAGCGAACTCATAATTTGGCGCTGTTGATTTGTTGACCTGGGGCGGTATAATGTCGACCGTGAATTATTGGCGGAATATAACTGTCTAGATTTACACACACACACACACACACACACACACACACACACACACACACACACACACACACACACACACACACACACAAACGGAGGGAGAGAGACAGAGAGAGAAAGAGAGAGAAACCCACCCCACCCTACTCTTCTCCTATCCTCCATTCCATTACCTCGCTGACCACATGACCACGGGTTCACGTGATGTCAGATGCCCAATGGCCGACTGGGCTTCCCTCCGGATGCAGTATTTTAATAAGCGAAATTAGCTGTAACACACAGGGAGTGGCCACTGCAGCACACACGGCATACAATTCAATCTATATGATACAATCGATACACAGCAGCTCGGAACCTGTCCACTAATCACCGAGTGCATGTAGAGCTGGAAAACAGAAAGGCTGAAGGTGACAAATATCAGCTCGAACCTAAACCTTTCACTGTCTTGACTGGAAGCGGGTGAACGTGTCCGCTATAAGCGGAAAACACCATCAGATGCACGTGTGTAAAGTTGCCGAGAAGAATAAAATCGATGGGATTTTGATCCCCCCTGTTTTTCAGGGCATTATTCTGACTTGTACAATGTGCGGACCACAAAGCAGAACAAAACAGGCTGTTTTCGGCTCCCAGTGTACAGTATACCGCTGCTGCCTGGTCAATGCAAGCGGAGCCATCGACGAGGACCGTGTAAACAGCAGTGGGGAAGGTTGGGGACATAGACGAACGCAGTCATACCTTTAATTTTGAGAAGAGTCTTGCAATAAGGGTCACAATGAAAGATTGCACCACCGTGATTCAACCCATAATCAAAACACGAAGAATTACAGGTTATTGTTTTCACCACTGTGAACCATGAAATGTTAGATCTATAAGCTAGACAAACAAAACTGGACACTCAAGTGGGTGCTGAAGCAACTGAGGATTGATGTTTCAGAGAAGAAACGCAGAAACGAATCCATTATAGATTCCTAGGTGAATTAAAAAAAAGCCGCGCATTTAACGTAACTGATGGCGTATTTGCCCGTGTGTCTCCACTCTCCAGCCCACTCAAGATAAACCACCTCCGCCTCTGAGCTCAGGTCTGATTAGTTCCGTTCCCTTGCTCCGGCTCCTTCCCGGCCAGTAGGAGAAATTCACCTGGCATGCAGGTGCTCGGCTCCGTGCTTAGATCCAACCTTTTCCCACCACGCAGCACTGGGTTTAACGGGATAAAATCTCTGCTGAATGTAATGTTTAACAGACCAAAGAGGAGTTATGCATGCATAAAAATCCGATGATTTTTTTCCCTAGCAGGAAGGATGTGGAACAACCATCAGATTAGAAAGAGAAGGTTTGTTTGTTTAATCCAAAAACACTGAAGGAACTGTGTGAAAAGTACCTTTCCCTTAAAGTAAACTTTGCTGGTTTGCTTATGAATGCCTTGTAAATGTTTGTTGTTGTTTTTTCGTTTGCTTTTTGCATGTCATTTCATGCCATTGTGTAATCATACAGCCGACGGATGTCACTTAACAATAAAACTATGGGTCTTAATAAGATGCTTGCACCAAGTACCTATAGGCTGTGCAGTCTCCATTTAGAGCAGCCCTGTGTGAAAATGTAGTTTTAACTCCTGTATTATTTTATTTGGCTCAAATAGTGCATAATCCTAAATCAAGTCTTTGGGCAGATCAATGAAGCCCCCATGTGTAGTGTTCTATGTTAGGGTGTCAGTTGGAGCCAAAAAGCAAACCTTTGCCCCAGGGCCCCTTAAGAGTTTAATCCAGCCATGCACTTGGTTTCATTTTAGCATATTCTAGTTTTATAAATGTATTGCAATGTTGTCACTAAAACAAACCATAAAGCATCAATACATAGAACCATTTGGAAAACTTAAAGTGGCACTCCACCAAATTCGCCCATGGAGTTCAGTTTACTTGTTACCAAAAGTGCTACTTATCTTATGCAAACACTTGTTAATATCATTTTTTGTGTGTAAAGGGAGCTTTCCAAAGTTTGGAAATATCAGGGTTGTCTTGGGTTGGGTCTGAGATTAAAGTTTTTAACAGAAAGCCTGCCTCAAAAACTGAACCTACGGAGTTTGAAAGTAGTGGACATTAGGGAAAGAAGCTATTAAGGTGGGAGCTATAATGGGAAATGTGGGATCCAGTGTTTTGGAAGATATACCATGGATCCATAAACAGGATATCTGGACAGGATTTAACCAATTTTTAAAGCCCTGTCTGTGGTGATTCCCCTAATTTAATCCTAATGGATGTGCAATACTAAATCGCTGGAGTAGCCCTTTAACAATTGATCGACTCTGCTTACTAGGACAGTCAAATATGTCCATTACTGTCATCATCAGTTTGTTAAAACATAAATATAACGACATCAAGGCGGAACAATCTGCAGCAGCATTGCACAGACGCTCCTGACTGGCATTATTTTGGACTTTTATTTTGGAAACTGCATTCAGAATGCGGCAGACCCTGCGTCACTCCGTCAAAAAGGCTCTTCGCTCACAGGCGAAGGTGCATTTCCTCGCGTCTCTGCGTGTCTCATTGCTTTCACCTGATGGAGACATCAGGAGACATGTTTGTGAAGGCTGCTGCATCTCTGCCTGTTAAAGTACGCTCCACCAGAAGTGTTGGGCTTTCTATCAAAGCTTTTCACGTGAGACAAAACGTTCCACGCTCAATCTGTTTCCCAATTAACGCCTGGAAACTGGTCACAAAAGCTATTTAGTGTTTTGCCAAGACCTGGGATTCCCCCTAAAGTCTGAATAGCAAGCTCGAGTTCAAACTGTATGAGGATCTATATGATCGTTAAATATACACACTCAGTGTGTTTGATCTCCCCATATGGAAACAATCCGACCTCAAGTCGTCATCGTGATGATGATGGAAAGCAGTGTATACAGGCCTTTAATAATGTAAGTGGAGGACTAGGCCATAAATAAAGTGATGTTTGGATAAGATGTGGATTGTATGTGTGTGAGTGCAAGTGTGTGTGTACGTGTGTTTTGGTAGAGGAGAGTGTGTGTGTGTGTGTGTGTGTGCGTGCGCGTGTGTGTGTCTGTGTGTGGTGGGGGGTGGGGGGGGGGCACACTTCCGAGTCAAGGCTTAATGTTTGGCCTCGTGAACTGAACGGTTTTATCAGTCTGGGTGCTGACAGAGTGCAAAGTGAGAAGAGGGAAGAAGGGAACGAGGAAGGGTATGAGAGGGCCGTGAAGAGAGGAGGGGAAGGTGGGAAAGGGGGTAAGAAGTGGGAAGAAGGGAGGGCGAGGAGAAGGATGAACAAAAGGATGGAGTGAAGTATAGATAAAAAGAAAGGGAAAGGAAAAGCAACTTCTTTTACATTTTTTTTTCATTCTATCCCACTTTCTGATTACTGAAAGTTGACGAATTCGTCATACTTCTAATTTCTCCCCAACTGATCATTGAAATAAAAGCAGTACAATAAAATCAACGCTTGTAACCACCACTGACTCACAGCAGAACTCTTCTTCACATCAAATGCAGAAAGCAACATTTTTATTGCATTTTTTTCCGTATTTATTTTTATGAATGTTCTCTTTTTTTAATCTGCACTGTGCGCATGCTTTTTACCCAAAAAGAGAAAAAGGATGACAACATAAAACAAACACCATCGATCAAAAAACGAACTAAAACGACAATTAGAGTGTGTAAAAAAGAGACCCGACCCACTAAAATGGCATAAATAGGCAGTTTCATGTTGTTGGAAATGTCATTAATTGCTACGTCATCGCCATCGTCATCATCATCAATCATTACCATAACAACAACAACATATAAGTGAGAAGTACAGTAAAAAGTGCACCATCATCATTTTTAACTTAAAAACTATACAGCTGCCAAAGATAAAATTGTTAATGATAAATTTCTAACAATATAGAAATGTTTCCACGATAATTGTTCCACAAAGAAATGAAGCTATCATTTTTCTTTCATTTTTTGTTTGTTTTAAACACTAGAGTAGACTATGTTTGTTTGACTTGGATTGACCCCCCCCCCCCTCCACCCAATCTATTTTATGTTTTAAAGTTCATGTTATGCTTCATTGCATCGTTTTTTTTTTTCCCTTCCCGCGGTTTCTACAGTCAGCAGACAGAGGCGCGAGGCCCCTCCAGTCCGTCCAGATCACCAGTCGCCATTTTGGAGACTCAAGTTTTTTTCCATGGATTGGATAATGGAGACAGCGGGGCAGTCCAATGGCCTTAATTAAGACAAAATCAGTCCCCCACCCACCCTCACCCCTTGCTGTCCAACATTTACACCCTCATTGTCCCCCATCTCTCTCCCCTCTTTATCTTTCTCCCCCCTAAATTCACCGCTTTCCTCCCTACATTTGCTTGTGGGTTTTTTCGCAGCAATCCTCAATCACGGGGGCCTGTGATCCCGCCGTGGCCGCCACCGCCACCGAGCCTCCGCCGCCACCTCCACCTCCACCTTCTCCACCTCCTCCTCCACTTCCGCCGCCCTCCCGCAGTTCCTTCTCCCTCCTTTCCCGCTCCACCGCCTCCTGCTCGCTCTTGCTGCTGGGGAACTTGTCCTTGTTGTTCTCCTTCTTCCACTTCATCCTCCGGTTCTGGAACCAGATCTTCACCTGCCTCTCTGTCAGCGCCAGCGCGTGCGACACCTCGATGCGGCGTTTCCGGGTCAGGTAGGGGTTGAACAGGAACTCCTTCTCAAGCTCCAAGGTCTGGTAGCGGCTGTAGGTCTGCCGGCCCCGCCTCCTGCCCGCAGCTACTGGGGGGACGGTGGGGGGTAGGGAGAGGGGAGGAAAAAATGGGGGAGGGGGCGCTTATTAGAGACAGATCTGCATATTACATCTTTCATCCTTTCATCTTAAATCTTCACATGGTCATTAGCTTATCGCCGCCCCTCATATTGGCCCTTTACAACGATGTACCTGATCAAATATAGAAGACCCAATTAATCATTGAAAGAAAGGATGTTATTTTAGGTTTTATAGGTATAGGGCTGCAATCTCTGTTGATTAGGCTACTTTTAAGATTAATCGTATAGCCTGGTCTATGGAATGTCAAAACCTACTTAAAGGAAATGCCCCCCAACAAGTCCGAAAGACCCACGGTGACGTCCTCACATAACTTACTTTGTCCGATCAGGAGTCCAAAACCCAAAGATACGCCATTTACAACCATATAAAACAGATCAAAAGTAACAAATCCTCACATTCACCAAGCTGAAACAGAAGCATGATTGGCATATTCCTTTTACAATTGAAAAACTTGATCAATTTTTTAAGTATTGTTTAATTATTTGATTATCAAAATATTATCAAAATTTAACTGGTGACAATCAAGAAATGGTCCTTCGATTAGTCAGCTAATCAGGCTAACTGAATTACGATGTTAGTCGTTAATGTTCGGATGCAAAAAAATCAAGTGATCCTCATGTGACTTTAATGTTACGCACAAGCACACGCACACATGCACGCACACACACAAACACACACGTACACAATCTTTACTACTTCTCCGTAGACATGAGTCCATCAGGAACGCACACCGCACCATCAGCCAACTGCAGTCATTACAAAAATATAACGACGACAAATCTACTGAGCACTTACAGAAGTGCACATAAATATTTGATGCTATAAATACATCGTAAAAAACTTTTAAGAGAGGAAAAATGATCCTGGACAGCACAGGATCAGAACAGAGCGGACTCCAAGGAAGAAGAAGACTTTTAAACGATGAAAAGTGAAGATAAAGACAAATTATTTCTATAAACGTTCACTGAAACCAACAGCTAATCTACTGCTGTCTCTTTGTTTCTGTTTAACAGCTTTCAAAATAGCGCAGGCAGGGAAACCGATACACAGGCGCATTATAAAATGCTCAATACTTCATAAATGCTTTATACTCAATAAACGCACACAAGTCCAGATATTACCTTTTTTTTTTTTTTTTGAATACACACTGGGCAAGCATGGAAGAAAAAGAAGTACGACTTTTTTCAAGAAATATCTTGTGAAATAGACGTCATTTACCCGCATTTTGTGAACCAGGCGGAGGAAAGACAGATGATTGGAAAATATAATTTCTACACACTCATTCCATCAAACTGGGTGAAACTGTAATTATATATGCTTACAATAGCCCAAACTGTCCAACCTTGATGGTAGTACCCAAAAATCTAAATACGTTTAATTTAAAAAAGACGTATCGTTGAAGATCAACACTGGTAGGGAACTAGAAGTTATTTCAGTATAAAGAGGGGGAATAAAACTGACGCATTTAACCATGAAAGCCCAGCAGCAGACTCCCGAAAGTTTACGCATAGTGCAATTACATTTCCATTAAAATGTTCGTCTTTCTCTTTGATTACTGTACAATATACCAATATAAAGCTTTGATTTAATCGTGCTGCTTCTAAATCACTGATCTGAAGGGAAATTCTGATTGTGCATGACTGGCAAGTTTAGAATTGATCAGTGTCCATAACCATAAACAGAGCAGTGGAAGGGGAACATACTACGACCTATGTAGCTTTGGCAGAATTCAAATATTTTTGTAAATTGCAGAAAAGCAAAGAAAAGACGGTTTTTGGGGAAAAGTGAATTCTCCTTTGCAATTTCTTTCCTTGTGTAATGATGAAGAGCCTAATTAGCTGTAGACTTTAGATTTTCTTTGGGAGGAGCTTTGTGCTCTCTCTTTCTCTCTCTCTCTCTCCAGGACAGTGCAGTTTCAGGATTAAATTAAGGAAGAAGGCAATGACTTTGATGGAGGGTCATTTGTCGCTATAATCACATAGACGTCTTGTCAGCCAATCTGCACTGAACACGTTGTATTATGTCATAAAGCCTGCAGGTAAACGGTGAAAATATCGTCGGTATCCATTATATATCTGCCAAGAACCAAAGTCCTGCAGGACGGTTTCTACCTTTAAAAAAGTGCTGTAACTCTCTTGGTCTCATTAGATTTCCACATAGTTTCCATCTATGGGTACAGAGCTGCTATTTATGTTAAAGCAGCCAGAGGAAGAAGACAAGGGAGTCTTTATGGAAATGCATGAACTTGTAAGTGATGTAAATGCCTTGTATGTGTTATCTGTCACCGGGCTGGCGCCGTGATTTCGTGCTTTAGAGGCTAAAGGGAAGTGGGCGCCACATTCACTGCTGTCACCAGCCATGAATTAAGGGAAATGAGAAACACTTTCCTGGATAAAATAACGGCACGGACGCTTTGATCCGAAGGGTTTTTGAGGGAACAACATGCATGGGGAATTTAACCCCCAACCCTGGCTGCTTCACAGCATCACACCTATCATATACCACTCCACTATAGCTTTGTTGCTTGTAAGGATCAAACAGCTTTTAGAGAAATAAACCCAGCATCTTTTATTCATTTTTTATATTTATTTGTCATTTTCCCATTTTAACGTGGGCTAAATTATTACATGTTGTTTTATTGTTGGAGAAAATGATACAAGCCTTTGGTTTACGAAACATTTTAAAACCAATTACATATGAAACCTTTACAAAGCCAATTAAACAAGCCCTAAACAAATGAATGGCAGTTGGCAGTTGACATTTTGGAGGAAGGAGAAACGAGGTATCCGCTAGACAATAGATGCCAATGAGAGTCGAGGCAAAAGACACTAATACTATTACAGACGTAAATTAATTCTTCGGCCTAATCAGATTTTGGTTGTATTTTTTCATTTTTAAGGTCGTGCAAAGAAAATGAAGCTTTCCAGCCACAGCAGTTAAAGTCGTAAAATGGGCTCATATTCACGAGTTTAGATCCAAGCTCGGATATTAAACATCCAGCTACGGGGCTCAAAAATATTTCAAAACATACTCAGTGAGTAGGAGCCTCCTTCCATACTGGGGTTAAAACATAAAAGGTGTGGAGCAGGCGATAGTCCTCTTTATAATACAAATTATGCAATGTACCACCTCATTAAAGAGAAATTTCCGAGGTAGTCTAAACGTGAAATCTACCTCCGCCGCTGTGCGCCATCCTCCCGTTTCACCCATAAAAGCCGGTCCGCCCTTTTCTGCTATTATAACTAATAAATCCTCACACTGACAAAGGACAATATCCCATCGAATTGTGCACGGGCTGTAACCTCGTGCGCACAAAGCATTTTCGGACCGTAGCGGTGCAGTGTTGCACGGCTTGATACGCCTGGTTTCCTGTTTTGACTCGACTTTTCTGCCCCGAATGATCGGAGCTGCCTGCACCCGGGAACTGCACTCCGTTAAGCCCGGCTTTACTGTTCGAAAACTATTAATCAATGGACTAATCAATGTCATCGTCTTTAAAGAAGGGCTGAACCCCTTAAGAAGTCGTTTTCAGCAACGCGCCCGCATCAGTGTGGACGGTCGTATTTAAAGCCGGGAATGATTGGCAAAGCGTTTACGTGCAGGGGGGGGGGGTGCTGGGAAAATATAACAGATGCTTTAAAGGTGTAAATTATGGCAATTTAGAGGCAGCACAAACAGGAAACCTTCAATACAGACACACAAGTAGCAACACAGTGTTGGAAGGCACTGACGAGGACACGGTGCAGGAAAAGTGTTCACGTCCTATAAAACCGCGCGTAAATAGCAAATTAGCTACTATTATTACTGTTAGTTTAGCAGGTGTGTAAAAGTAAAGCAACTCCAGGTGAATACAGACCTGTTTGTTTTTTATTTATTATTTTTCTATTTTATGATCATAGCCACAAACGTCCATAACGCGTCAGGCCATAACGCGTCTGCAGCCCCACTTAAAAAATAGATAAATTAAAAATAAATTAAAAAAATACAGCCAAGAACATAAGCTCTCTCTCTCTCTCTCTCTCTCTCTCTCTCTCTCACACACACACACACACACACACAACTCGCTCACACACACAAACACACGCACACACACACACACACACACACACATACACACACACACACAGCCACACACAGCAGCACAACACAAGAAATATGGGCTCGAACAAAATAGGATATATATATATATCAGTCCATTGCCTGCTCTCTCTGTCTCTCTCTCTCTCCCGGTCTCTCTTACACACAAATATGCCCTCTCGCATAATCAGTTTATTGTTGTATTGCTTTAAGCCATCAATTATAAACCCGTCTTCCCTATAACGCAAATAATTTTTAAAACCCACATTTTTTAAATTCTCTTGTGTGATATATAAGCTGATCCAGTTGAGCCAATCGGGTCTGATCCCTATTCACAGGCTGTGTGCCACAGACACACAGAAGACCACTAAGTGTTCACACATGCACGCCCACACGCAAGACACAAAGCAAACCAGCTCAAATCTGAACCACACGGAGGGATAATCACGATATTTGAGTTAACGGATCAGGCAGAGCCGCGCGTTCCGAGATCACAGACGCTGTGAAGGTGCTAAATTCGAGTCAAAATACATTCTTTTCGCTTTGCTTGCTACACACATACACGTCCTCCCTCCTTCTTTAACCCTGTGGGAAACTGGCCACCATGTAGCCAAATAGTGCTGGAGACCAGAGGCAAGTCGTAAAAGCAAAAAAAGTCAAAGAGCAAAAAAAAAAAAAAAAAAAAAACAGTAAAAGTTTAACTGGAGTCAGAGAGAGTCAGAGCTGCATGTCTTAATGAGTATATGTGCAATAATTCCCCTCTGCTATAAACAGGTGTTTCTCAGTTTTTGGAATGGGTTTTCTAATGAGGGAGCAGGCTATGTAAAGTTCAGTACTCTCTCCTTTAACCCGCCTTCACCACTTCTCGCCTATTTTTGACTACTTTTCTCTCGCTCTTTGAGCTTCTGTCCCGGATCTCCCCGTCGATTCTCTCATTGTATGACCGGGGCAATTAAACCTTAAAGTCATTCACAAGTTTCTGTGCTGCCAATAAAACCATAAACGCGCCTTTGTCTCTCACTTTGAACACAGGAAGTGCTAAATGCCTTCCTTAAATTGCTGCTCTTACAACCACTTTTTTCAACTTTCTCCCACTGTTTCCTACTCTGTCTGCGTCTACATTTTCTATCTGCCCTTTCTGGAGGAGCAGCTTTGCTCCTGACATGGACAGGGAAAGAGCAAAGGATAAAAAGAAAGCAACCCTTGCAGTCCGTCTCTCCGCTTCCTCACCTTGCGGCCTCATCCATGGAAACAGCTGCGTCGGCGAGGGGCTCTGCTCGGTTCCCTCCGCGTCCTCGCCGCCGAGCCCCGGTGCGCCTCCCAGCTTACAGTCGCTGTACTGGACCAGATCCGCTTCCTGGGCCCCGAAAAGCGTCTGCCGCTGCAGGGCGTCGTATCCGTAGAAGTTGCCCGGCTCGCCGTGGCATGTGACCGCGCAGGGGCTCTGCTGGTACGGGTTGCTGGGCAGCGTGGAGGCGCTGTGGTGGTAGAAGTCCTGGATCTGCGGAGCGTGCTGGAAAGTGGCGCCGGATCCCGGGCCGTACACCACGGTGGGCCGGCTGCCGGCCAGGTCCTGCGCGAAACCGCACTCGTAGTAGTTCGGACGTAACGAGTCCCCGCTTTTATATTTAGAGAAGAGCGAGTTGACGAAATATGAACTCATCTTTTTGTTGTGTGTTGTTGTTTCAGTTTGTGCTCGGCTTGGCAGAGTCAGAGTGGGGCAGAAGGAAGCGACCGCCGGCTTTCAGTTAGCCTATGTTTTCTTTTTTTTTCTGCCTCTGTCGTGCGGTTGGAGGCAAAAGAACACTGAGACACAGAGAGAGAGAGAGACGGAGGGGAGGGAGACAGAGAGAAAGTGAGGCAGGTCTGCCGCCGGTGTCGGTGACCGTTGTTGTGGTGTTTTCCCCCTCACGGCCACAACAGAGGAGCCGGTTGCGATGTGAGTAACGGTAACGGCAGCCAGCCAGAGCAGTAACAGCCAGAGCCACCACCACCACAACAACGATGACAACAATCACACCGATTCCATAAAATCTCCAGCGAAGAAGAAGAAAAAGAAGAGGAAGGAGAAGAAGAAGAAGGAGTAGTAGAGGAGGAAGGGCTCGTGCGCATCACAATTCCGGTGTTAGGCTGTAAGCGGGAGCCCTGTCGCGCTCTCAAACGGGTTTTCCGTGATTTACTCCTCTGCAAATGAGTTGTTTCATATTTTTCTCCCTCTCTCTCTCGCTCTCGCTCTCTCTTCCTCTCTCTCTCTGGCTTTCCCTGGCGCGCGCTCTCCCACTCTCTTTCTCTATCTCTCTCTCTCTCGTCCTGGACCTGGTGAATGTGTGTGTGTGTGTGTGTGTGTGTGTGTGTGTGTGTGTGTGTGTGTGTGTGTGTGTGTGTGTGTGTGTGCGAGAGAGAGAGAGAGAGAGAGTCGGTTTCAGGGATAATTTGCATCTATTATCAGCTCTTCATCCCATTGGCTTTTCCACGCACACAGACAAACGTGCACGAGCGCACATACACACAGAGTCTGTTATACTTTCTTCGTTTTTTTGCGCACGCGCCTGTAAACATAGATGATATTCTCCCGGCGTCGACTCGAGGAGCTCCGCGATGGTGCGAAGAGAGTGAAGAATGAAGAAAGAGAGGAGAGGAGGAATAAGGGACGGGTGTGAAAGAGAATAGCTGTAGCATCAGGCAAGAAAGGAGGAGGAGTGCGAGGGGGTTAATGAGAGTTCTGCCGCTTTGCATCTGATCAAATGCACACACATAAGCACACATAGACAAACACAAGCACACACACACACACACACGCACACACACACTAACTACTCTTCCGACCAAAACAAAAGGAGATGGAGATTTTCTTCCTTTTTCACAGCTGAGATTGAGGTTAGTTGATTATGGTGATGGTGGTGGGGTGAGGTGGCGTGGCGTGGTGTAGGGAGCATGGGGGGGGTATATGTATTGCATTGCATCGTTGAGAGTATCTCTCTCTCTTTCATTAATTGCTCTTTCTCATCTCTCCCCCTGAATCCTTTAAGGGGAGAGCTTCGCTGCATGGGAATGAGGCCCCGAAAATGTCAGAGAACCTCGGGAAGAGAAGCTACACAGACTGAGGAGAAAGGGAGAGACTGGGTAGAGGTGTCGTGCTTCGTAATGGTATCGGTTTTAACAAGCACTAGCGTATAAATGTAATTGAGGTTTTAAAACGAAAGTCAGGTGTCGGAGCCTTTCCTGTCTTCCATTCCATTCCTGACTACTGCTGCTGGTCAGCTCCGGGACCCCGCACACATGCTTTCTGATCATGGTATACCTCTATAAATATGATCTCCATAAACATGTAAGAAGGACTGGGGAGGGTAATATTCTAGGCGAAAGTGGCTGTAAACGCTTTAACAAACTATAAAGCTCCATAAAGCGGAGGGGCAGTATTTGCTTGTTTACGTCCCTGCAGCAGAGAAACAAAAAGGGCTCTTTTACGACGCGGCCTTTGCGCGATCGGAGGCGTAATAAGTGCCTCATCCTTGGCCGGTATTTAATTGTCATTTTCGCCCTGTTTTCCATACTGCTGTGGTCCTCCCTGTTTTAGCAGAGGTAGAGGGAGGGCTTTTCTAACGAGGGATAAGTTGTGGGAAGGTTAAGCTCGGCCTTGTAGAACAGCCGGGGCTCGTAAAAAGCAAGATGGCCCGAAGTGCAGCGATTAGCCCAAAAAGACTCAACTGTGGAGTTGATTCTTCCTTGATAGAGACCTATTTGTGTCTACCAGAGGCCTGAAAGCTGCCTATCAAGCAGATATGAGGGACTGGTGATGTGGGCTCCTGCAGGTACAGCAGCCTGTGCAAGGAATCAGAAGTTCATCTTTTGATTCTAGTAATATTGTTTTGTTTTGGAGCTATGCGCGCTCGTATCTGCCAAATCAAAATGTCATTACCCGAGTTTAATTCATTGAGATTACACAGCGCTGATAGAAGAGGCCCAAATGTTGCCAGCACTTTCTTGGATCACAGACTGTGTTGTGGTAAATCAGCTGATCGTAAGCGCGACTTTCTGAGTATTTTTCCAATTTTTAATTATCTAGAATATGATCTTATTGAAAATTCGCCGCGCCGTGTTTTACACTTCCAATAAAGAGTTCTCTTATGATGTGAATGTGGTGCCCAAACAAGTCATAAATTTCTGACCAGCTTCCCTGCCCCTGAACAAGTGTCCACACATCCCCGCTGTCAAAGCCGGACAACTAAATTAGAAGACCGTGAAAGCCTGTCATCGGGTCATTCCTGCAGAATACAGTCACACCTGACAAAATAAGTCGCCTCAGTGAGTGTTAGAGACGCTAACGGCAGTAAACAACTGCGTCCACAGTCACAGCAAAGTATTTGGAGCCGGAATATGCATCAAAAACTGGATCGCCCCTCTCGCGTTAATATGCGTCGCGTCCTGCATAAAATCTTCACTTGGATTTGATTTTAGATTGGATTTGACCGTAGGAGCAGTGCGCATAAAGGCCTGTGTGTATTGTACATGCGCTTTTCACATCGTACCTGTGGAAAAATGTTCTCGCTCCCAGTACACGAGCACTTGCAGCCTACCTCTCACAGTTTCTTTTCACCCATACATGTCTGCATAGCCTACTAGGCAGAACCACAAAAAGTTGAGGTGTGTGCGTACTGAGTGTGAATTTTGCACCTGAAAAAATAAACATTTCCTGGCAACCTATACGTATCCTGCACGCCCGTGGGTTATTATTTTCCAAGGCTTCAACCCTTCCTCTTCGTCCACTGTACGCTGTGAGAAAGACCTGAAACTGCTTCAAATGTCAGGATGTTCTAGGGCAAAGTCAAAAAGTGGCCTAATCACCTCACGCCTTCTTAAAAATACCTCCTTAAAAACACATTAGGGAAAGGAATACGGCGAGGTTGACCCCCTTAAAGGAGCCCCTGCATGTGTGTCCTCCATGAACGCAAGGCAAGCCCCAGGCGAGCCCTGGTTCATCGGTGGAGCAAGCGCGCCATCAAGCGGTCGGCCTTAGTAAGGCAAACGGGGAAGTTGGCCTGGAATGCGACTCTATGGGTATTTAGGTCCGCACACAAAGCGAAATAAGCTGTTTTAAAATGAAACTGTGTGTTGTAATTGGAGGCCGGATAAGAGAGTTGGTTGGGGATTTGTGGGACAAAAAAAGAGTGAAATGAAGGCGGTGCGGGTCTGTTTCATCGGAACGTCTGACTGGAAATGGGACCATAAAATAATCCAAAATCCTCTCTTGATGACACATGGAATGAACTTTAAACGGTATACACACACACACACACACACACACACACACACACACACACACACACACACACACAGACATATATATATATATATATATACGGTTATATTTTTATTTCGACTGTTAGAGAGTCAAGTCTGAACTGTACTTTAGAAACTGCAAATAGGCGGACGAGGAACGGTACCTCCTGTAATACTTTCTTTCTATTCTTATCTCAACCAGGCTGGCAAATTAAACCAACAGCATAAAAATAAAGATCAAAAGGTCAGTGTGCACTATTGCTTGTAACTTGTAGGTAAATACACAGGGCTAACACTGCTAATACTATATAACGCTTTTTACTTTACACTCTATCAATATCACTGTACTGTGGGCTATAAACAATTCTCGCCAGATGTGATCACTTTACTAGTGTTCTGTTTTTCATTCTTTTTTCTGTTAGTTTTAAACCATATTTGTTAGACAGCTTACTTTTGTTGTTATTAATATATTCATCATTTAATACCGGGGTTTGGGCGCCTATTACTGGTGTTTGTATGTATTGATTTGTACAACAGTTACAGAGTTTATATATAATAATGTTATTATTAGCTATTATTATCAAATATCAATTTAAATGAAATTACAATTAATTAGTATATAATATATATTATTAAAAATAATTATATATGTGTGTGTGTGTGTTTGTGTATGCAACAAAATAGTAATACTAAGACTACAACCAAAAAATAATTAGACAATACAAATTGTCAATATTTTAAAATTATAATAATTAAACTATAAAAATTGTCAATATTATAGTCTCAGTGTTATATTGTATATATATATATGTCATATATGTATATATATATATATCGATATATATAGATACATATATATATATATATATATATATATTTTTTTTTTTTTTTTGGTTTGTTTCAGACATATCTGAAATTTTGCCACAAGCCTCGCCGATGTTAGAACAATCAAATAAAACTAAGACCGTGTGAATAGCTGAGGCGTTTTAGGATGGAAAGTGTAACTGAGCGTATCTCCTCCGCTGTGTCTCTGAAGTCCAGTTCAACCCTCGAAAATCTGTTTTGCTACCATCGATGATCATTGCTTTTATGTTTTGTGTGCGTGTGTGTGTGTGTGTGTGTGTGTGTGTGTGTGTGTGTGTGTGTGTGTGTGTGTGTGTGTGTGTGTGTGTGTGTGTGTGTGTGCGTGTGTGTTTGCAGGCTGCTGGGTTGCAGGCTGTAAACAGTCTGTAAAAAACAATTGTTACCATTATCTGAAGACACTGCAGCTCAGATCATCAGTTTCACCATGTGGATTATGAACCCCTGTCAGGCTACCATAACGGTGAAAACGCAGAAAGAAAATAGCGCGAGATTTCAACCGCTTTGACCATACAAAAAAAATGCAGACAGCCGTCCTGGAGGCACAACCCCAATTCAAGGTTCCTGTTTCCACAGAAGGTTCCCCGTGATTCAGCAGAAGGTTCAACATCATGTGGAGATGAGGTCTAAATAAGAGGGCTCCCGCTGTGCCCTCTAGGCCCCAAAAGAAGCCTGGGAGCCAGCCACAGCACACCCTGTCTGACGGGGTCTGCTGTCTGGCTGTGTTTTGGGTGTTTTTAGGGAGGAAGAGTTGGGGCCCCGGCTGGAGGGTGCATCTGAGAGTGACAAAGGGAGGTTAGACAGGAGACAACAAACACACACACACACACACACACACACACACACACACATACACATACAACCGCCCTGCAAAATTACCCCCATAGAGCCAAACGGCTACAAAACAATAAAACTCCCGAAGCTGAAAAGAAGAGGAGGAGGAGGGAAACCCGTCTACTACAACACAAAAGTAGCACAAAATAAAATGAGGAGAATCCCACCACTATTCCTTTTTTTAAAAATCTCTGTCATTTTCTTTGCAGATCCCAACCTTTCCATCACCCCGCTGCCTCTCTCAAGTCTACAATGTCTAATACCTAGCAGCTATTTGAAGCTTTACGCTAATATTTGCGCTCTCCCTCTGTCTTCATCTCCTATCAGTCCCATTATAACCTCCAAATAAATTACCAAGCAGGGGAATTTGAAACTTTTCCTCTAATATTTCCGTGTATCTTACCCCCCCCCCCCTTCTCTTTTTCTCGGCGTGTTTGCTTTACAGCCGTTTAGTTCTTAACCTTCAGAAATTTATACGCTATAAACTTTTATTGCCGTCATATTCTTTTATTGCGCCGCACCGCACTGAATCGTCTTTCTCTCTCCTCTGCTCTTCTTTTCCGTCTTCCTCTTTGCTGTTTTTACAACATTCGGCGGCGGCTTCTTTCAACCCGCACGCATCCGCTCCCGCATCCCTCATCACCCACCCACCCCCCAACCTCCTTTTTTTTTTTTTTTTACCCATGAGCTCAAGAGACCCGGTGCGTGCAGCACATCCTGCTCCTATCGTGCTGTTTGTTTCCTTGTTTCAAAATATGAAGTGTTCAAAACAACCGACGTGAGAGAGAAGAAGAAGAAGAGGAGGAGGAGGAGGAGAGAAAGCTACTGGAGCTTTATTGACCCAATGGGGGGAATGCCATTATATATTTTTTTTCAGAGCCGAATGAAATAAAACAAACAAAATAAACCCCGGCGGCCTGTTGTGACCGGCAGAGTCCACTTGTGGTTTTACAATTACAGAAGAAATAAATGCAGGAAGCTTCATCTCTCCCGTGAAGCTCCACCGGGCGACTCTATGCAGGAAATCAAACGTGTCTGAGATTTGTGGCTTTGAAACACAGCTACTGTTAATTCAGATGGATGTGAATCATTTGGAAGAAACGGAGCGATCGGTTGTGTATGCGCCGCTGCCTTTACCGTTTTCAAAGTAATGGGCCAACAGGGGCGAACATCAAGCCAAACAAATAATATGAGACTGTCTGCTACAGGCCGGATTCTTTACTTTTATGTTTTTTGTTAAATTATTATTTGTAGTGCTTATAAGCAAGAAAACGCATTATTATTATTATTATTATTATTATTATTATTATTATTATTATTAGCACTTTAAAACCTATTTTCCTTTTTTATTTTGTTAGTCATTATTATGAAAAAGCAATCAATTATTACAAAATATTATACATTTTTCTAAATATTATTTTCAAAAATAAATTATATAATCTATAAAAAATATATATACATCTTGTGCGCACATTGCTAGAGCACCCATTATATTTATTTTTTATTTTATTTTTTGGTAAACGTAGTTTGAGAAAACTCAAGGTCCATTTCCTTGCTTTTTCCATAGCTTCCCTCCTCAAACTCAGTCTTCCAAGGGGATCCTTGGAATGCAATCGAAAGCGCTGCAAAAAGCTAGGTTGTTATTTATTTATTTTTTTTACAACTGTTGTATTATCTTTTGTATTTCTTGAGCCGGTACGAAAGAAAGATCTCCAACTTGCACATTTAATTAATAGTTATATATATATACATGCTGTATTTATGCACACGTTATAGTCAAGGTCACTTTTTTCTGCCAGAGGTAGCTGTAACATATGTACATATTATTATTATTATTATTATTATTATTATTATTATTATTATTATTATTATTATTATTATTGTTGTTGTTGTTGTTGTTGTTGTTGTTGTTGTTATTTCTGTCCAGTCAGAGGCAGCTGTAACAACTGCAAATACTGTTATTATTTATATGTCTGATCTAAAAAATTTTTGCTGCCCAGTCAGAGGCAGATGTAACATGTGCAGAGCTGCCAGCAGCATTTGGCGTGCTGTCCAACTGTTAATGAGTCCGGAATGGCTTATGTGATCTGATTCATACAGCCGTTTGTATCAGCTGGACCATAACTCTCTTTGAGAAAATTTATGAATATGAATGATATTCTCTGCTGTTTGATGAATTATAGAGGCTGTGCTGTGTAAAACAGCTCATTCAGTGTGGGGGACAGGGGAGAGCTGCTCAGGGCCTGCTGCACTCTAACATCCACTCGCAGTGTGTCAGTGAAGCCAGTTATTATCTGTGGACTCAGTTTTAATGTGAGAGGATAAAGTGAAGACATATTGGGCTGGCCACATTTTCCTGGGTTGAAATATGAATTTTGCCAGCAGCAGCAGCACAAGCTTTGTCTTGTGCAGCTCATTTGGTTTTTAAAAATATAACTGAAAGGATGAGACCTGCACCTACTTTAGCTGCACAGCTAAATCACTGTGTAATGAGACAGTCTGGATTTTTCCATTGCCTCACATGCTTACAGAGAAAGGGAGACGGAACTGGGGGGTGGGCTGCAGTGGGTAGTGTGTCTGTGTGACTGTAGTGACTGTTTCAGCAACGTAACTACCTCCAACAACTGACTCCAGACCAGTGATTTACACATTTCAGGAATGTTATTAGAAACATGCTAAATAGAATAAAAGTAGTTTCACTCGATCCAGGTTTCTTCTGGCGCAAGCTCCAGAAAATCACAGACAGATGATATCTTTTGATTTTTTATAGGTAGATTAGCAATATATGGAACATTTACAGCAGGGCTAGGCAACAAACTCACGCATGATTTCCTTAAAGAGAGCTATGGGAACCTAAAGGAATATTTTCCTCCTCTCTTTAAACTACTTTAGCTTATTTGTATGGTATGCATAGAATGTGTCTGACAGATCATTTGTTCCTGCTTATGATTGCGTAGTGTTACTTACTAATCTAACTAATCTTCCTAAACTAATGCATGTCAGAGAAAATGTTTGTGCAAGTATAAAATGTTCTTCCTTGTTCTAAACCTACAGCTAGTTCTTTGATTGGCCCACTCTTGAACATGTAGAAATACAACCACCTCACCCTTTACCCAGAATTAACATTGCTGCCGTTCCATTAGATGTGACCATGATGTCCGCCGGTGTTTCTCTGCCTCCATAACTCCACATCTATAAACTGATGCGAACGTGTGTTACTGTGTGAGGCTCCTGTCCGCAGCATTCTCTTCTCCTTCTTCCCTGGGACAGCGGGCTGAGGCTGGAGGGAGGCCTGCAGCATGGAACGCAGGGCTTCTGGATTTAATGAAGCCCCAGCCCTTCTAGACCTTAGAGAAGTATCACAATCACTTGCCATAATTCCACAGATGGTTTATGGGACGGCTTTGTTGGTGCCTGAGCCTAAATCTGCTTAAATCCTGAGGCCTCATTGGTTGGGCCCAGCACAGCAGGGTGAAGGAGAGAGGCTATGCTGACACTTTGTTTGTCATCACATTTGTACTTCTTTAGGTTGTTTACACTGCTTTCACTGTCAGCACTGTTTGTTTTTTACTGCAAATACTGCTACAGCTACACATAGAGTTACTAAAACAATGACACAATTTATTATAACCTTACCTTTCACAATGAGCAACCAGAAGCATTCTAAACTAAATTAATCAATGGTTTGTTTCACATTTACCCAACTATTATGTAGTCACAAGCCGATTTAAAAATATCTTTTTAGGGTTTATCAGTGTGTTTGTAAACAACCATAACTTATAACTGGTGCAGAAACAGTTAATAAAGACACTAAGTGTAGCCGTAAACAGGTAGACATTTTTAAGTGCTTACCAGTGAATGCATATGTCAACAGTTTTAACCCCTCCTATGCGTTCATAACAATATAAACAGTCAGTGAACGATTGACAACTTAATATATCATAGCTGTAATCATATATATTGATTTGTTTTAAACCTACATGTGAATAATTTTTACATGCGTCTAAACAGTTGATACTTGCTTTATGACACGCCATGATTTTTTATTTATTTATTCATTCATTTATTTATTTATGTGTGTATTGCGTGATGTGGAATGTGGACGCATGAGTTCAATAGTTCTGCCTGCGACCCCGACTAATATTATTAGGATATCTACTATTAGTGTTACTAGCACTGCTTTGGTACAAATCTAATAACAATGATACTCTGCAACTGCAAGCAGTTACTGAAGCTTCCACTGTCTCCGTTACTCTTGTGATACCTCGCAGCTTCGCAGCCTGGGCTTCTTTTGCATGGGCAGCAACAAAAAGGCAACTTTTAATAACTGCATGATTATAAATGTTTCCACATAACGCGAGGAGCCGGAGATGAAATAGATATCCTGCAGACTCTGTGTCTATCAGAGTCATTTGGTGTGGAGACAAACACAGGAACCTCAGTGGCTTCACAAGCTCCTAATGGACGGATGACGACGCCTCTAATGAATGCACTCATCATCTGTGTGTGTGTGTGTGTGTGGTGGTTGGGGGGGGGGGGGGGTGTTTAGGGGTTTATGACAGTCTTTTGGTGTTGCAGCCAAACAGACGCCCCTCTCCTTTAAGCAGCAGTGTACAAGTGAAGCATATTTTTAACACATGCTGGCTCGTCCTTTTCTTTCTCTCCCGGTCCCCCCCTCTCCCCTCTGTCTCTTTGTCTCTTACAGAGACCAAATTCAATCTGGAGAAGTATGAAGAGAAGAAACCAAAAGGGAGGCTGAGCTGCTCTCTCTCAACTTCCCCATTGCAGCCACATTGACACCCGGAAAAGCAGAAGAGATCTTTCTATAAAAGAAATATTGTACATGGTCGATTTCAGTGATAAATCACGAATTACCCCCCGCCATTTATCCCACACAAGCTTCTACCGAATAAGCATAGAGAAGCAGCAATGCACTCAAAAGAAGCCTGGTCGTACTGTAAAGTCAGTTCTTTAATAGGAATCCAGCATCAGCAGTGCCATCGCACAGAGAAACAAGAGACAACAAGACAGAAGAAAGAAGAGAGAAAAACATACAGGAAGGGAGTGGAACATCTCACATGGAAGAGAGGATCAGAGTGACTGGAGGTCGCCTGCTCGTCCATAAAGCCTTTACTGGCTTAGATTTGTCTCATTAAAACCCGGAGGGAAAATGAAAAGACTTCTGGAAGTGCGTCCATATTTATCAGAAAGCAAAACTCTCGACACTTTGTCCCTTCAGTCAGGAGAGCAGATACTGAGACAGGAAACGAGGGCCAGGCAAAGTGAGAGCAGGAAGTATCAGATTCCGTCATTAAAATAAAAATGATCATTTATACAGAAGCATTGCTTCGTTTTAATCAAAGCCTTGCGTCCTCTCTATGTCAACACATAGCGGCATTTAGGCTACACCAGCAAAGTCCAACACGTTACTGTTCACTGTTAAACAAATCGTAGACAAAAAAAGAGCTCATCGGACTGACATCAGAACAGATCATTCAGACAGTCGGCACAACAACGTAGAAAACAGAATCTAAAGAACATGACAATAAGAAAAATCCTCTTTAATACAGCAAGATGCCATGTCCCAACAAGACAAAACAATTTTCAGCATATTTAACTCATTCTAATAAGAAAGACGAGGTTACTAACATTATACACAATAAATTAGAAATATTTCCTATCAAGAACTTCTACTTAATTTTTTTTTCTTTTCTATAAGCATTCCCCTCCGACAGATTTAACACACATAAAGAGCTAAACGACGAAATAACGTCTTCAAACGGGTGACGGGTGACTTGAGGCATGCGAAAACTATGTAAACATTTTTACTCCTAAGTAGAGGACTTGATGACGCTGGTCGACAAATTGCCGCGCTTCTCTGTTTAATATTTTGCAAAACAGGCTGGTTGTAGATCCGTTCACTTCTGCTTGTAGATTAAAAATTAAAGTAATGTCAGCTAAAGCGGAGGGAGTGTGTGCGTGTGTGTGTGTGTGTGTGTGTGTGTGTGTGTGTGTGTGTGTGTGTGTGTTTGTGTGTGAGTGTCTAATTTTTTAAAATGTTATTGTTACAAGCTGCCTTTGTGCTTGCAAGCCGAAACGTCCACACACACACACACACACACACACACACACACACACACACACACACACACACACACACACACACACACACACACACACAAAGCTGTAAACGCTGTAAAGCCAATGTGTTGTTTATGATGCGGCCATAAAACTGCCATCGGACGCCATTTAACTACGCCGACACTTCAAATAATGCCATTGTAGCCTGTCGGCCTTCCAACATGGCCTCTTTAACACTCAGATCAATCAAACTCTGCATAAACTGAACTTCTAACCATCTAATACTCCGAGCTATTAAATGTAGGCACCATTGCTAAAACATTTCGTGCAGGAATAAATCGTATGTGTGCTGCTGTGTCTGTGGATATCATCTTGTAACAAAAGCTCTAGGAAAAAAATAAAAGAAACCCCTGACCAGGAATCCAAAAATTGTCAGTAAATGTATGAGCACATCGTGGTAATTCGGTCTTTCAGTCCCGGATTGCATTTGGAAACCATCGTTGAGCAGACTATCTGTACAATTTCCTGAAATGAGAGAGAAAACCGCCTTGCATAGCAGATAATACACAATATACTGTACGTATAAAAATAGAGCTGATTCTTTCTTGAAATGCAACACAAAAACCACGTTGAATAAAGACTGGAAGATAGTACCAGAGGGGGTATTGGTTTTTTTTCTTCTTAGCCATGCTACATGCATACACGGACTTTGTGCGCTGCAGAATCTGAAGTTAAAATTTATCTTTATAGCAAAATCCTAAAAATAGCCGCTATGAAAGATATGTACTGACGGACCAGTTTAACTAAGAAGCGTTCGAATCACCTTTAGAAGTGTTTTACTGTTGTCTGAGAGCGTGTGGTGCGAAAGCCTGCAGGGTCAGGCAGTGTGAGAATTATCTGGGTTCTTTACCGAGTAGTGGGTGATCAAGCTTGACCTGAAGAAATCTGACTCGGATTGACCCAAAACGGAGTCTTGGGCATGATCTAAAAATCTGGTGCTTGTGCCGTGTCTCCTCTCAGAAAAACCCTGCCTGCTCGAGGCTCCTGTGACGCGGAATGGGACTATCGCGACTATCTATAGCCGACACAAGTCGCGGACGAGCCGCCGCCGCAGCGTATAAAGCAATCGGAGAGTTCGCTGGAGGGTGGGGATCTACAGTATCAACAGCAGCCTAATCGGATCCCCGGTTGCTGAGTCGGGTTGAACACCCCTAGCACCCCATGACTTCGCCCCCCGTATCTGCTCTTTACTTAGGCCGACAACCGGGAAACAAATGGCGGCCTGCTGATGGTATCAATGACGACTATTGAGCGCTTTCTAATCAAATTCGGCCATCAATGAGAGAAACAAGGGGAAAGGAGGGGAAGAAAAAGAAGGATGAACATATGTGTGTGTGTGCGCCCCCCTCCGCTCCTTGTGCTTATTAATGGCCACGTGAAACCCCGGTTTCAGCACCTTCGCGAGCCTCTGGTGTCAGCGACGGAACAATAAATAACTAATAAAGGAAGAGCAGTGCCTGAGAAAAAAGATAAACCTCTCTCTCTGTGTCTGTCTGCCCCCACCCACAGACTGTTGTAGCATCGCTAGGTGGTTTGCTGCTTCTTGTCCTTTCACATCGTAGCCAAATATCAAAGCCTAATTAACAGCGTAATATAAAACTATGAATACGCTGGACGCACAACAGCTATCATTACATCAAACAAACAGTCCAGTCAACAGCTTTCTATGACGTCCGACCCATTTAATGGCGAGGAAGTCCAGGAGGAACTGTGGGTGGTCTGTGAGTTTTACCCATCATCCTCAATTAACACAAACTCAAATGGTTCCAAAGCTCCAGCCTCTTTCCATCTTGCTGAACATCAGGCGTTCTTAAAACCTCGGTGTTAACGTGGCGCCGTTTGTTAGGGATCAATAACGCAATTGATCAGTTGCACAGATTGCTGCGATTGGCTGAAGCTCGCCTGATTTCTGCCTGATGGTTAAAAGAAATTAGAAACAGTGGATCTGTGTGTATATTTTTGCAGTTCTTGGGAAGGCCATTTTGTGTTCTAGACATGAGTAATAAGTGACTTTATGTTGGATACACGATGTCAGCGTGCGTGCACGTGTGTCAGACTGTGTGTGCGCTCGCGAGTGAGATTTTCGCTAGTCCTTGGGATGTTCCTTGCTCTGTTTCTTCATTTTCATCCTCCGGTTCTGGAACCAGATCTTCACCTGCCGCTCCGTCAGGTTGAGCGCGCGCGCCACCTCATGCCGCCGGTCCCGCGTGAGGTACATGTTGAACAGGAACTCCTTCTCCAGCTCGAGAGTCTGGTATTTGGTGTAAGGACATCTCTTCTTCCTGGAGGAGCGAGCATGTAGCCAGTTGGCCGAGGGGTCATCTGGAGGAAGAGAAAAAGAAAAGGAAAAGGATTCATTATAAAGGGGGGGGGGCATATGCACATGTAGTCTCCCTGGTTCTCTTTTTGTGTTTAGATAACATCAAAATGACAGAGCACACCCAAAAAACGCTCCCTAGAAGATCAAAATAACATGCCTAAAATGCCTAAAAGTTGCAGAACCTTGTGCATTAGATCTTTGTTCGAAAACATCCGACTCTGTAATTGACACTTTGGTGCGTAAACTAGGTTTATGGTGTCAGTAGGGCTGCAATTTTGACACGTGGATCCATGGTTGTTTTATTTGACACCACGTGAACGACAGACGGCCTGTTTCTTCACACTTGCAGAAGGCAGAATGGACAAATGTAAACGGAAAATACAAATCTTTAACAAAAAAAAGTGATAACATGAGAAAATAGATATAACACAGTCTGATCCCAATATAGTTTACTGGTGCGTGTATTTAATGTGAGCTTATAGCCTGAACCAGCCCAGACCTTGCAGAAATACACCGATTTAAGTCACAATTTAAGCAAAAGTATTAAAAAAGCAATAATTCATTTTAAATTCGCCAGCCAGTCAGCTGATATGGTCACCGCCGCTGTTAACTGCATAGATTAATCTATAGATATGAGAGGGCGGGGAGATATTTCTGGAGGTTTCCCTCTGAAGGTGACCTCCAGCGGGAAATCCGAAGCTGCTGTGATCAAGGGGGCAATATTTGGTAACATGATAATAATAACCGAAAAATAAAGCAAGGCTACCAGTCAGCGCTTGGCGCGGCAGCACTGTGTGCGTATCTGTAAAAAAAAAAATACATTTTAAGACCAGAAACTGGAGCAGAGATTTTTCCCCGCGCGATGACAGCAAACAGACAAAAAAAAAACACACACACATCAGGGAAGATGTTTTACAGGCCGAATACTTCTTCTGCTTCTTCTTCTTCTTCTTCTTTGTTTGCATGAGAATGGTGATCAAGTTGCAGCTCAGCACGCTGTCACTGCGTCACTTCTGATTGCTCCTAAATTAATAGGCGTCGGTAAATTTATGGCCCTGATGGGAGTAGAGGAAAAATACTTCTTGTGTTCATCCTTCGTCTTTCATTACGGGTACATAGACTCAATATCATTTCACCACAGTCCACATAATAGATTGCACTGAACCCGTTTGAACACATTGTGGGCAGCACATTTTTCAACATCAACACGTAAATTAACTAATAAATACGCAGATTCTCTTCACACAAAGTCTGGCGACGTTTTGTAGTGAGCGTCGGTACGAAGTTGAATGTGTTGTGATAAAATAAAGGATTTCTGATGACACCCAGCTCCGTTTTGCCACTTCAGAACCGCGGCAGGCTTCAAGGCTCTTGAGAGGGAGAGAAAAAAAAAGGAATGGGAATCTCTTCTTTCATTGTGGAAACGTGTTTGAAATGGTAAATAACAGACTCTTAAATAGGATGTTCGTCATTTTCGAGTGAGAGAAAATTACAGTATGAGCTGTTGTCTTGGTTTTTTCTGTCTCTACTTCTTTCGTATCTCTTGTTTGCCAGGCGACCCTTACTCCTACACCCCCGCCCCCCCAAAAAAAAAAACCAATAACAAAAAAAAAACAACAACAAAAACACCACCACTCCACCCCATACAGCTTTCAGACCGATGTAATTAGTGGAGACTTCTGGTTTGGGACGCATGGTTCTGGTTTAGGGCTGAAAGCTATCTGCTTTTCCCCTCAGGAAAGCAGCAGGCATCTCAGCTATGAAGTAGCTTGCTGGGAGTCTTGCGGCACTGAGGCTCTTTAAAGGACAACTCCACCATAAAAAAGAAGCTCTTTTCTTCACTTTGACCTTTTTTCATCCCTTTAACACTGTCCTTGCCTTAGTCTTAGGAGAGGAAAGATTTTGTTCTAGTTGACTTCCACTTTTACATCTTCTAAATAAAACCTTTAACCAAGAGCAATCTTTCCATGTGGTTAGGTCAGGCTCTTCCTCAAGTCAATCACAGCTCAGTAAAGCCAAGAAACAGATTCTCCCACTAGCTAGAGTCTGTAAAAAAACAACAAAAACAATGTATGATCAAGTAAAGATTGAAATTTCTGCTTTCTCAATGGGGCTAACTATTTCTTAAAATTTATTCTGAAAAGCAAAGACAAATAAAAAATTGTTACAAAAGCTTAAAGACCATCTCTGATGAGGAGAAGCAGGGAGGAGCAGCACGCAAAGCAGAAACCAAGACCATGTTGGAACTACTTTCTTTATTCTGTTTCTTCATTGCATTTTATTACTAACACCATCTCCGTCAGCAGGGCAATTACCCAACCCAAATATTACTCCAAGAGGAGATTCTCCTCTGGATGTATTGGTAAAAAGGTTGGTTTTCATAGAGTCACTGTTTTTGTTATACTTCAGCCTTCCTCGGGCTACTGAAGTCAGACCGAATGAAACACAGCACACATGTAGCCTAACCATCAAAGTAAATTTTGTTATAAGCACCATCTAAATCAGTTTGTGCAACATTAGGGCCAAAAAGCTTCTCCTTGTTACTGTCTGATCGCATAAAAAAATTAAAATGACAAAAGATAGATTATGCCTTGCAGCCAGGATCAGCTGCAGACCGGATCGTCTCTGCAGGGCAAAGGTGTTATAAAGGAGATTTTCTGTTCCCATGTAAAATGTAGCCACAGTTCTCGGGCCTAAAATGGCAGAAGGGATGATCTTATCCCTCAAAAGTCATGGGGAAAGCTTGAGCTTCAGCACCTTTTGATGCCATGCAGGGAAAATCTGCATTTGTGTCCCTCCCTGAGGAGCCAGTCTTTTTCCTAACTGATTTTGGGTGGAGCTTTCGTCTGTCTTCAATTTCACTGGTAATATTTTACTACTATGACAATCACACTTGTTACAATGCCAAGGCATTAACATAATTCCATATGACATTGATAACAATGTTCTTTTTCTCCCAGTTAGACACAACACACTCTTTTTGTGTGGCACCATGGGCAGTATTAGTCTATGTTTGACTGGATTCCTAGATTCTCAATTTCATGTATGTATATATGTATGTTTATACACTCATGAAGAGCCAAAATTAGGGGATAGTAAGTAAAAATTTTGTATTGAAATTAAGTCTTCACCTTGCTTTTTAAATATATATTATGAAAAACTAAGTCATGGTGTTGAGATGGAAAATTTAAAAAGTACAAGTTAATCAGTCAAAACTCTTTTTTGACACAAAATGTCACAGATGTAACTTTAATCATAATTTAGATTTGGATGATCAGTATAAAAGAAATTCTCTAACTGTGACGACTCTAGAGCTGATTCATCACCAAAATCTAATCCACTGATCAACGCACTATCCCTTCACTAAATATGAGCCAACACAACAGTTTCATAACACTCTTCAAGTTTAGGAGAAAATTCCACAAACAGCAATCCCTATTAATTTATTTTCACTTTTATAGAAGAGGGAGCTCCGTACAGAACTCAGGCAAGAAATCCCATTATAATAATGGAATAAGATTAATAAGCAGACAAGCCCATTTCAACCTCAGAAAAGATAGTAGACTGCTCTTTCAAATTTACAAAATCAAGCATACTGCGTGGACTCAATCTTGGTCCATAAATTTCATGATGAAAGCCTGACGCACTCAAAAATGTAGGAATAAAGACATGTGGCCAACGTTGTCAGCCAACATGCAGACTTTGAGAACAAGATGAGATTAGAATTCTTTTGCAAGCATTTCTGATTGGTTTGATGGTTTAAACTCAGCGTGTTAGATGCTGAGACTTGGTCATGCAGGCTCAGGGTTTGGAACTCGATCGTGGGGCTAAGATGGCTGACAGTGATGTGCACTGCGTCACCCAGCCTCGCGATCTGACAGAAAATAGCCTCCAGTGTGTTGTTCCCACCAGCCGACTTAGTCAGCGGCCATCATCAGTAAATACGTCTTTAATACCCTCTGGAATCAATTCCCTCCAACATGGCCAGCATGTAGAGGATCGATTTCATCTCAGAACAAAATAACGCCTGGTAAAGAGGTGAGAGGATGGAGGGTGGAGCGAGGGGTGGGGATGTGCGGTGCTTTTGTCACACGGTAAAGTGGGTGCTTTGCATTCCCTGGATGTACAATCACCTCCAATACCATCCATTACCCTCGTAGCTGTGCTGCGACCGTGGCTGTCACCCAGGGTGACGAACCAGTTGAGGGGTGGGGGGATGGGGACGGGGGAAGTGAGTTGGGTGATGCTGGTGATGCTGGATGGTATGCACTCTTTATCGCAAGGGGTGGGAAGACAGTAAGGATTATGACAGAAAGAGAGAACGTGGGAGGTGGTGTAGCTGGTATAGTCCTAACTTGAAATTCTCTCTCTAGGCTTAATCCATGTGGCTGCAGAAGCAGTGTCTAGCCCCGATGTCATATGGACAGGCACAGGAATGAAAAGATTGATATTCCCGTAAAGCTGCCTACTATGGCCCTGCAGCACGATGTGTTTCATTGTTTGCCTATTGTGTTTTTACCTACAGTATATGTGCGTGTGTGTGCGTGTGTGTGTGTGTCTGTGTGTGTGTGTGTGTGTGTGTGTGTGTGTGTGAGAGAGAAAGAGAGAGAGAGAGACCAAGGTGAAGAATGTATGGAAACAGTGACCGAAACGGCTACAAGACTAATATCACATCCCATCCCTTCATCTCTCTCTCTCCCTCCCTTTGCAATTTCATCCTAATAGTTCCAGAAACTGACCTCACATATATCCCAAAGGCACGTTATTACATTTCCCGAAGTCGTATTTTATCCCCCACCCACCTCAACCCTTACACCCCATCTCAGCCAGCCACCAACAGCAACACGCCAATTAATGGGGTTGTTCAACCAGCATTATAACTTAATAAACTTCGGAGGTAATAACTTTCTCGCTCTGCCCGCCAGCAACAGCACAAAGACTGAAGTGTAACCTTGTAGTTTATTCTGGATGGCCGCCTAGCACCAGTAACACAAAGAGTATCTGTAGCTGGAAGCTGGCCTTAACTGGATGTGATATTTTTAAAGGTAGAATACTACTGATGTTATTCACACAGCAGTCATTTTGAATACCGGGGGAGGGAAACTCAGACTAGATCTGTACTACTATTGCCGGCCAAGATACATCATGTAGACACTTAAAAGTGCAGCAGAGACAACCGAATTCAAAGAGTCCAGGTTAACAGTTTACCATATTTGAGCAATTGACACATGTTGCAAGATCCTGCCTTCAAGCCATGTTGGTGATCTCGGAATTTGGCCTTCGCAATGCCCTCATATGATCAAATTTACCAGTTTGGAAGTGGGAAGAATAAAATTTTAAGTGATGCCAAAACAGCATCCTCATAGGAATGTGTCCCTCTTTGGCAGCGTATAAGAGGCACCAACTTATTTACTTTTAGAACCACTGAAACACTAACTGTCTGTCCAAAATTCATTGTAATTATCAATAATAGCAAGGACTTCCGGGAATTCTGCCATGCTGTAATGTTTAGCATACTATCAGCTCACAAGTCAAAGCTCTCAAAGGAATTTGGCTCTTCTTGAATGCTACATTGTCAGGCCACTCATGTCATGTCGAGTGGACACAGTACAAAATATAACTTTCAGACGACATAAAACCCAGTGTGCCAACAGTGGGTCAAGGCAACAATGATGTAGCTCATATTTTCAGTATGCCAAAAGTTATTTTTCAGTGTAGTGTCTGTTTATGTTACTGTTCTCGATCTGTATTTAAATTGTCATGCATAAAACTCACACATATTAGTCACATGGCTGACAGCTCAGTAACTTTGTACTTATTTTTTTGGAAAGGAAGATTTGTAGACTATGATATAGTTTGCCCAAATAAGTAAAATGTCGACACAATGAGGAATTTTTTTCTGACTTTGACTAAGCAAAACCAAGAGCAAAATGTTATTGAAATCTAGCACGTACCTTAATGGAATAGTTCCACATTTTGGGAAAAGTGCGGCATTTTTACACTTTGTTTGTTTTAAGTATTAAACAAACAAGATATAATGCGTTATTTAGTGAGCTTTAGACATGTTTGTAGGTGGATTTTGTTACCTTTAGTAAGGGCCACGTTATCTGTTTCTTCCTACTTCAGGTCTTTATGCTAAATTAAGTTAAACTAAAATAAGAAAAACTAAACTGCGATAAACTAAGCTAAGCTAAAACAAGCCAACATACACTAAGCTAAGCTAAGGTAAGCTAAACTAAACTAAACTAAACAAAGCTAAGCTAAGCTAAGCTAAGATAAGATAAGATAAGATAAGATAAGATAAGTGGCTGCTGATTGTACCCTCACATTTACTGTAATCTGAACATCTAACACTGCAAGAAAGTGAATAAGTGTGACAAAATACCAAAGTATTCCTTGAACTTTAACCAGACAAAAACTGCCACAAAATCTAACCAGACAGCTGTGAGGGAGAGTTGCGTGCTGTGTCGTTACACATTTCATTTATAATCACTCATCAATAATCACGGTTGTAACACTCTGTCTTTGCAACACAAATTAATATACCCTAAGATATCCAATTTAAAAAAAACATAGCTTTAAGAGTATAATGTGTATTTTCAACCAAATTCCCTTGAAGGTGACATATACTCTCAGTAGACATGTTCAAATAGTGCGGCCATACTAGCAGCTACTAAACTGAGGATGCACCGACCAACTTGTATTGAAGTGATGATAGTTATAGCCTGCATAGAGAAATACATGTACATGTTTGCACCCATATACTGTAGTGTTCAAAATGGCTGCCATTTGAACAATAGACATAGCATTCAATTGCACCAGTACAGCTCCCACTACCTGCCAAACTGACCCACTGCAATACAGACAAAGACAAACCACAAGAAAAACTGCTGACGATCTAAAAAAGCTCAAAGAGACACTTTTTTTATTGAGAAGACTCTGAGTTTTGCCCGTTTGAACAGACTATGTTTTACTACCACCCAGCCAGATCGGGATACACAGTGTTGCTGGTGGAAAGTCTAATAATTCAGCCTGGAGGCTGGGCTCCATCCAGCCCTTAACCAGCCCTCTTCTCTGATGGATAGCACACTAAGGTGAATGAGTGTGTTTGCATGCGTCTGTGTCTGAGAAAAAACAGGGGAAAAGAACTGTGTGTGTGTGTGTGTGTGTGTGTGTGTGTGCGTGCGTGCGTGCGTGTTTGTGTAGTGGCAGTGCAGTAATAAAGTGTGTATAAGAATATGTGTAGTGTCTGTAATTTGTATTTATTCTTCTGAAAAGGCAAATATGGGGGTGGAGGCCTCCCTCGTGCTCCCTTCATCGTGCACGCGCGCGCGGACAATGCACGTACACGGATCAAACGGTTACACGCTCAGACACATGGATCAGACTCTCCTGTCAGAAATTTAGATCAATCCGGCGGGATTAGAGGAGGGAAACAGAACCCATTCACAACCGGCCTTGTTAAAAAAAACATATATAATAAATATAATTTAAAAAAAAAAATCAAATGAATACCTCTCAAGGGAGCGTTTTCCTATACCGCTCAAAAAATAAATCAAGAACGCTTTGGAAAAGAGCTTCAGTATGAGCCAACCCGGCCAGAACATGATGGATTAAATGTTGTTGTTAGTGCAAGTGATGATAGAAAAACAGAGCAAATCCGTGTTTTACTGGCCAAACCCTCGATGGCTTTATATCAAGATGATTGCGATTTCAAGACAGGTAAAATATTATCATTATTACAGGGCGAGCAGATGAATACAACAGCAACTCACATGCGACTGTTCGGCCCGCAGACTGCAGAGCATAATAACATCAAAAGAGTTGTGCCTGGTGTGAAATATCATAGAGTATATGTTCAATCAGCTGCATTTGCTCAACGCCAGGAGATAGCTTGAATAAATGATCAGGGCCTGCATTTTCTGGGCACTGTCTTAACTTGGAGTGTTGAGATACGTTTGATTCCATATTTTGAATAAAAAAATTAAAAAAGAATAAGCGCAGGAGATATGTCATAGTTTTTGAGATACGCCCTCAAAAAATCGTATTGTTTTGATGATTCATGTGTCTCTTTTACAAAAGACACACACTTCGTATATGGAAGGAAGACAAAGCTTAATTCTTTTGTCCTCTACTCGTCTTCGCGCTGGTCTAGAGACCGAGACACCATCAGAAGAAGCTGTGGGATTTACATGATCCTAAACAGATTTATACATGCTTTCAGAGTCCAGAGTTCTGACTGTCCCCTCAGATGTGAGCGGTGTTGAGTCCCGCAGAGAAGAGCGGGTCCATGCTGCAGGCTGAGTTATGAGGCGTCTGCTCTATTGAGAACTAATCTTGCCTGCTCTGCGGCTCCGAGCCGCCGGGCCAGTGATGGACGACCAGACTCATTTTATGGTTTTTAAGATTTTTAGAATAAGACGGGCCATGTGTATGGCTGACATCCAGAGGATAATTTCAGCCGACGGACAGAGAGAAGAGACGGGGGCGGAAACAAGGAGCTGGTTTATCCTCATTATTATGTTTACAACCCGAGGCTACAGAAGGGCGCCGTTTTAGAGGGCTATTTGAACAGAAATATGACAGTATAGCACCCTCCCCGAGAAGTACGCAGACATGCGTCCATGCCTCTACAAAGGGAAATGATGGAAAGTTATTTGCTGAAGAAATAATACCAAAGCAAAGCGGAAAACAGTAAGGCTCTGTGCCCGTCTGGCCTCCCAGAAGCGTAACACCACATATTATGCTGTACAGCGTCACTTTATTGTATGACTGGCTACCTTAACCTATAAAAGATAATCCAGGATGTCCTTATGCCACATAAAGTTCTACAGCTCATGTCACGACGAAGAAAAGCATCGACTGCAATGCATTAAAACTCAGTGGGCAGTAGGATAAAGACCAGGAGGCCTACAGCGCTATACACAGGTGTGCAGCAGTGTGACTTTGCTCCAGAGAGATGTTCACTCTGAGGACCAGTCGATCAGTCCTGGCTTGTTGCAGACTGACTGACAGGAGCAGCTTTAAAATGCAATGGAGCGCAGACACAAGACCATGTGCGCGCACGGGCGGAGTATGTTGAAAAAAAAAAAAAAAAAGACAGGGAGATGAAGAGAGCCCTGTGATCTACAATCTACCTTCAGTTCGAAAATACAAATCTAAAGCACCAACCACGCGACCCTTTTCAAGCAAGCCAGCAGTGCGCATGTACCGGCGATTAGTAACATTCAGCAACAATCGAGAGGTAATTACTCTCTGAGTGATAGATTTGAAGATGAAGAGCAGCAGGCTTGAAACCTTTGTCTCCGCAGTTTTTGTCAAGCCTGCGTGGAGTGTTAATCTTAATATATATACATATATATATATATATAAATTTTAATTTTAATTTTTAAAATCATGATAATTGTCCTTTAAATTGTTTGTATTGTTTTGTCAACCACTTGCAGGCTAGTGAGCGTGTGTGCCACATTAGAAAACTACGGGGAAATAATACACAGCGGAAGGTTTGAGGTCACTTCACAGAACACGGTTATCGAGCATCTCCCTACGTGCCGCTACCGGCAATCGGTTCCTGCAGGAGCCGGCTGGTAGCACAGGGATGATACGGGGGAAAATATCACAGTAAACGTAGAGAGCAGAAGGTGGGGGCACTTCGGCTCTCTCGCTCTTTGTTCTTATTTTATGGCGGCATTAAAGGCATTTACAATCTCTCACTCTCCACTCTCCCTCTCTCCCGCGCTATTTCCTGCTTTAATAACTTACTTTGATCCAGGCCGTCTTTGTCCTCACTCCCTTCACAAATGTCCTTATTTTCTTCGAATCGTGCTGCAGGGATGGCGGCTGGATGGTGGCTTAGCTCGCGCGCAGCCGTGGATGTCGACTCCAAGATGTACGTGGTGGTCTCGTGCTGGTGCTGCCCGCCGATTTTGGATGCGATCTCCCCACCGATATGGCCGAGCTGAGGCTCCAGCTTAACCTGCCCTGTCTGGCCCTGCCCGGGGACAGACTCGGAGCCGCGCGGTGCGCAGTCCAGCCATGAGCGTAGGTACCGTGTGTCCGCGGCGGGCACGTGCTGGGCTGGGATGTAAGGGTGGTAGACAGTAGGGAGGCCACTGGCACCGTGGTGCGGACTGAAAGGGCTCCAGGACGACGAGAAGACCGGAGGCTTCGGCTGGAAACTGCAAGATGGGTACGACTCGGGATGGGGATGCTCTGCGTGCACAACGCCGCCAGGCTGCCTTCCGCCCGCGGCTGCACTGGAGCTCGAGCCGGAATACTGGACGCTGGGAAAGCGAGCCGGGGTTGAGAGTTCATCGTTCTCGTGACTTATGATGGAGTCCACGTAATAGTTGCTCAAAGTCCCAGAAATGGACATTCTCGGACATTATCTGCGAAACGCCGCGAGTTCGCTAAATAGAGAACAAAAAGAGAGACATTACGAGATTTTTCTCTCTTCCTCTCTCTTTCTCTTCCTCTGTTCTGTCCTTTGCTAGCTATCCCCCTCCCTTCCTCTATCTCTCTCCCTGCCTCTCTTTCTCTCTCCTCTAGCTCCCTTCCTTCCAAACAACTTGCTCACTATAGTGAAACAAAGTGCTACAGCCTACAGTCTCGCACTATGCAGGGTGTTCGTGTGTGTGTGTGTGTGTGTGTGTGTGTGTGTGTGTGTGTGTGTGTGTGTGTGTCCATGTGTGTGTGTTTGTGTGTGTGTGTGTGTGTGTGTGTATGTGTGTGTGTGTGTGGTGGTGGTGGTTGTGGTGGTGGGGGTAGTCGGGACTCTGCGCGAGGCGCAAAATGATTGGCCGGACTTTTTCCTTTTTCTTCGAGCCCGATAAAGCGTCAATGGAGCGTAAGTCAATTCTGCACTGCCCCCCCCCCCCCCCTCACCCCCCTTTCCATCTCTCTCTCTCTCTCTCTCTCTTTCTAAATAAATTGTCTTGTTTATATGCAATATGCAAAATGAACAGTTCCTCCGTATATCGAGTCGGTGAATCTATGGCTGCTGTCAAGCTAGAATTATAGAAATCCGTAGATGCTTCGTCTAGACAGTATATGTTTGAAATGCAGAGCGGAGACAATGGCTGACAACTAAATAACGCCATTTTTTAAATTCCTTTATTCGTTTATTATTTATTTACATAATCAAAATAGATGTGTGTGCATTTCAGTGTGAAGAGCATGAGACGCATTTCCATGGCACATTCTCTCTGGTTGAACTGTGCACAAGCAATCAATTCAATCAGTCTCAACACAGGAAGTCTGCATTTAAAACACCATTAGTATAAGGGCTGATAGTCTTACACTTGAGGCGAGCCAGCAGCGTAGATATTTTCTATCCAGGCCAAGATAGATAGTGAAATTCACACATAGGTGTGTTTAATTATTTACCCGCTCTCTAAATCTGCTTGGAAGGTTTTCTGAGAGCTGCAGAGCCTCTGACACTCTTTTACTGGCAGATTAACAGTCATTTTTGTTAACGAGAGCCATTAAACCGGGTCCTGCGTGGTTATGCGCCTTGTCTCAACAGCGCAAACTACTTCAACTACTTTTTGGGGTCGTTTTAATACCATAATAAAATCCTACATGAGGGCGGTTGCTTTGGTTTTATAGGGCTGATATATGGCCTGTGGTGGCACGGACCGTAAAAGCGACTGAGGCTGTTGCAGCCTTTTTCACGGCCGGGTAAAGGGCGCTTCTCACTCAGCGGTCAGAATGCCATGAGTTAACACAACCCGGGCTTGGTTTCTCTGGGGATATCGGGGACTGAGGCTCGTCGCTGGTAACAGCTTTTCTTCTGTGATGGAATAGGAGGGCACCTGGCTCTGCTTGGTCTGTGTTGGGGCTACCGGTGCTGTCCACCTGTGCTCAAACGGCAGCAATTGAGCACAGTCGGTCATTTCGCCTTTAATGAGGCGAGTCATGAGCAGCAGCAGGCTGGACTGGCTGTGAGTCCAGACATTTGAGTTCCTGCTGACCTTTATCAAAGTCACCGGGATTGTAAGTGTTTATATTTCTTTATAATTATCACAGACGTGGAGTCCTGGAGTCTTTGGGGAAGGCAGGCTGCTGGTCGGGGCTATAAATCTGAGCTCTGCATGGCATATACGGCTAACACCGTTATTTACGACAAATAAATATGAACTACGCATTGCTTATTGGGGCTAACGCCTTTATTTACGAGGATTAAGGTAGGCCATAGCGCAGCTTTCAGACCTGCTGAGGAGAAATGATGAGTTGGACCGGAGACAGACCAGAGCAAACATCAGTCGCGACTCTAGCGTCCAGCCTTGGCCTTTTAGCTGGAATCCACCACATTCCTCTATCCATCCGTCTTGAAGGACCTATTTCCAGCACATCTGGACAGCTTCCGCTGGATCACTGCGAACCAGTAAGGACCAGACTGAAAAGTATAGATTTCATTACAGGTTAATGTGTCAAATGCGTAAAATGTGATAATTAAGGTTTCCGCATAAAGGAACAGCTAGAAATTTTAGTTGCGTCCCGAATGATTAATCACTACCTAATCAACCAATCAATCAATCGATCAATCAATAATAGTAGCAGTGTTGTGTGTTATGGAATAGTGTATAGCCTCACTTTAGTGATGGAGCAAGAAATGTTATACCAAGTGCCCCTCAACCTGGGTACTTTGCATGTGTCAGTTCAAATAGTAACGGAACTTGTTTTTCATTAACACAATCCCACGTCGCTGGCAGTGTTTCCCGCATGTTTAGGTTATAAAATCGACTTTGTTTTCCAGTCGGAGATGCTCGGGATATTTTTCAGTCCAAATGGCCTCTCCTCAGACCGCAGGCTGTGGGAATTTTAATTTTCGGAGGGCCTCCGCCCTGCAGGCTGGGCTGCCATCCAGACAGCGCGTTAATTGGAGACACTGGTGCTGAAAAAGCCTGAAGACATTTTCTGAAAACCACCCTCGTTTTCTACACGTTGCCTCGCTGCCACAGCAGAAGTCTCGGACAATTAACGCTCTCCACACACACTTACACAGAATTAGCAGAATGTGCGCTTATATTAGGGAATGTATGGGGTTAAATCGAAATGTATGTAATATTGTGAGTGTTGTTTTCTTGCTGCAATTATCATTGGCCACGAGCTTCCAATATCATGACGTTAAAATAGTTTTCCATCAGTCATTACACAGGTTAGGGCAGAGGAATCAGGCCACTGGAGGTTATTTGTGGCCAGAAACGGGACTTTTGCTTTCAGAAGAATGGGCATGACAGAGTAGATGCAGGTTACAGCCTCGTCAGCTCACTCTGAGCCGTTGTTTTATATCTCTCCAGACCGTAAAGCTGAGATAAGCTAACATTTCAAGCTTTTGGGAAATGAACCATGAACTGTCAGCTGATATGAATCGGTAAAGTTCTAACATCGATTTTTTTTTCAAAGTGAATGATTGTGACCGAATCCGTCGACTAAGGGTATTTTAGGTTTACGAGCTACCAATAAAAGTATTTACAGTAAAATAAATGGCATTTATAGTATCTTCTGTCCTTTTCAAGCACAGGATTTGAACAAGTTAGCGAACGACCATAAAACCAACTGGGTCATTAAAAAAAACAAAAAACAGACGTTATTAAACCAAAAAAACAAAACAAAAAAAAACAGGTGAACTCAACTTGGAGACGAGCTTACATTTCAGAGCTGCACAATTTTCTCCCCAAAAGATCTGAGATAACCGAGACGACCGTGTCAGTGACGTTGGCTGAGGCCGCAGTCTTCTCTGCTGTTTTGAAATACTGACATGTGACTTCAGGGCAGTAATTTGCTTTTCCACCAACGGACCTGGATTTAGAAAGCTTAGATTTAGATCGTATTTCTTGATGCACTTCCAGGGGGTATCTTGTTTTGAAAGTGAAATATTGTCTACGAGTTGTCTCGGGATGAAAAGAATTTATCACATTATAATCAGCTAAATATCTTATTTTAGGTTTAACGTTTATTTAGCTGTTGACAGTTTATTATTGTTTGCTAAACCTTGCTAAAGGCAAATCAGAAGCGGCGTTCAACTTCATGAAAAAGGGTCAAATTAACACGTTCTCCTTAAATATTCCGGCACCTACAAAGACAAGGTATAGGATGGATTTTTTTTTTTTTTTTTTTTTTGATTAAAAATCTCAAAAACGACAGATTTCTTTTGACGCGATTTTTTTTTTTTTTGAAACAGAAAGCGGGTCAAGTAGATGTCAAAACAGTTTAAAATACCTAATTGCCACGCAGTCAAATCCAGACCCGTCTACTGCTGCAAAGTAGAATATTGCAGGTTACTGACTTCATTATACCTTAAACTCAAGCCATCGTATAAAATATTTTGTAGTCAACGTTTAGAATTGATCAAATATCTCAGATCGACTAAAACGTTTTTTCTTTCAATATAAAACTTAGATACGGAATATTTGAGGAAGACGGTCGAAATAATCCCTCTTGGCTATATGGTGTTTTTAACTTCGAGTTGTCGGTTTTCTTCAGTGCAGTTTCAGTGCTGGAATAAGGCATAATCTAAGGCTCCGAATCCGGTTCAAAAATACGTTATTTTTATCTTATTTATTTATTTAAGATAATGGAGGTCTATGTAAAAGATGTCTAGCATAGCTGCTCAGTGAAATACAGTCAAAATTTAACGTAAAGCAGTATATGACTTTGTTCAAATGGTAGGTGGGGAAAAAACATAGGTGGACTTATGCCGTGTATATTTTAACCGAAATATTCAATTGCAAATTGATATTTTTCAATAAACATCCATTATATTAAAATATATCTAAGACTGGATACATGGATCCATAAAAATGCATTGCATACATGGTGTCAGATATAGGCTAAAAAAGTAACTGATTGATTATGTATCTGGCAAATATGCCTGAATATTCATTCTACCATTCCTCAAATTTAATATTCAGTCTTGTGTAATATAGGCCAATACTTACCAAAACAAACACTAACTCTTCTGTAGTTTAAATATAAATCATTAAAACATAATTTTTAAAGACTGATTTAGGCTTTCTATTTTGATGAAAAGGTGTCAGATACCGAACATTAATGGCTATTGAGCATGATAACCTGTTTGATTGATACAAGCTATATATTTCAATAAGAGCTAATGCCTGGGCCTCATAGATCATGTACAGCATCACATTTCTCAGCTGAAAACCACAAGGAGGCTCCAGGCATTCTCCCTGAGCCTCTTTACAGCTCAGATGGTAAAGTTGTCTTTGTAAACAAAGTCAGTAGAGAGTTATTTACTGACTGTCCAGGACGATAGGGAAAACTAATAAGGCGTCATGATGTGGGACGGGCTCTCATCAGCAACATGATATGCCCTGAGACACATCTTAGAGAGAAAAGTCCAGCCGCTGTGGACTGTGTATGTGTGCGTGTGTGTGTGCATTACCTTCACTTCCCCCTTAAATACTCTTTCAAACATTTTGCAGCATCCTGTTTCAGTGAAGCTAAAACCAAAGACTTTATTAAAAGGTCTATGTGCTAAAATCTATGAACCTTTTATGTAGAATGACATTACTGTCATGTAAGAAAATATGCAGATAGCAAAGCTAGACCTGTGTAACATGTATGATAGTTATGTTATTGCTGCAGTCCCGCTCTACCAACCGTCAGACACAGTTTAACATCATGTGTGTTTTAGAAGCCGGATCTTCCTTATGTCATTTGTGTCGCTATTAATGTTACAGATAATACATGATTTTTTATTGCATAATGTGCTATAGACACAGACTGTGTACATGCACTATGTGTGTGTGTGTAAGAGAGATACATTTATTATTGAAAGCATGTGTGCACTTTTGTGATCTTACAAAATGCATTTGTAATTACTTTATACAGAATAAATGAAAAAAAATAGATTCCTGATTAAAGGTTATTCATACAACTGATTCTGAAATTCCTCATTTTGTTGAGATGAACTTTTCAACACAACACTGTAACAAATATCATCTCTATTTAGTGACTATACGAAAATTATTGGGAGGGGAAGGAGGTGTCAAAAAGGGGGAGGGTATTGCCATTTTTATTTTTGGATATGGTCTTTTTTTTTTTTTGGAGAGCAGGGGAAGGATTTTGTTATATCTAATATATCTACTTTGCATTCAGAAAGTATTCAGACCCCATCACTTTTTTCACATTTTGTTATATTGCAGCCTTATGTTAAAATCATTTAAATTCAGTCTCTCCCTCCCCAATCTACAATCAATACCCCATAATGACAAAGCAAAAACAGAATTTTAGAAATTTTTGCAGATTTATTAAAAAGGGTAAACTGAATTATCACACTGACATAAGTATTCAGGCCCTTTGCTACAATACTTGACATTTAACTCAGATGTCTCCCATTTCTCTTGATCATCTTTGAGATGTGTCTACCCTTTGATTGGAGTCCACCTGTGGTAAATTCAATAGATTGGACATGATTTGGAAAGACACACATCTGCCTAAATAAGGTCTCACGGCTGACAATGCATATCAGAGCAAAAACCAAGTCATGACGTCTAAGGAACTACCTGCAGAGCTTAGAGACAGGATTGTGTCAAGGCACAGACCAGGGGAAGGCTACAAAAAAATTCTGCTGCACTGAAGGTTCCGCAGAGCACAGTGGCCTCTATTACTCTTCATTGGAAGAAGTGTGGAACAACTAGAACTATTCCTAGACCTGTCAACCCGGCCAAACTGAGCAATGAGAGCAGAAGAGCTTTGGTAGGAGAGGTGACCAAAATCCTAATGGTCATTCTGGCTGAGATCCTGTGCGGAGATGCGAGAAACTTCCAGAAGGACAACCATCACTGCAGCACTTCATCAATCTGGGCTTTATGGTAGAGTGGTCTCTCCTCAGTAAAAGACACATAAAAGCCTGCTTGGAGTTTGCAAAAAAATACCTAAAGGACTCTCAGACTGTGAGAAACAAGATTCTCTGGTCTGATGAAACCAAAATTGAACTTTATGGCCTCAATTCTAAGCGCCATGTCTGGAGAAAACCAGGCAGCACTCATCACCTGCCTAGTACCATCCCAACGGTGAAGTATGGTGGTGGCAGTATAGTGCTGTGAGGCAGTCTTTCAGTGGCAGGAACGGGGAGACTGGTCAGGTTTGAAGGAAAGCTAAACAGAGCAAAGCACAGACATCATTAATGGAAACCTGGTCCACAGCGCTCAGGACCTCAGACTGGGCTGAAGGTTCACCTTTGAACAGGACAATGACCCTAAGAATAAAGCCAAGACTATGCGGGAGTGCCTTTGGGACAACTCTGTGATTGTCCTTGAGTGCCCCAGCCAGAGCCCTGACCTGAACCCAATCGAATATCTCTGGAGAGACCTGAAAATGGCTGAAAAACAGGTGGGCCCCATCCAACCTGACACATCTTGAGAGGATCTGCAGAGAAGAATGGCAGAAACTCCCCAAATCAAGATGTGCAAAGCTTGTTGCATTATGTCCAAGAAGACTGGAGGCTGTAATCACTGCCAAAGGTTCTTCAACTAAGCACTGTTACATACATACATACATACATACATATAATGTATATGTAATATTTCACATCGTTACATCAAAAAGATGGTTTTTATGTGTGCCATGGGTCTTTAAGGTGCCGTTGCCATACAAGCCCAGCAATCCTGTCTCTGTGTCCAGGTTTTATTTTCCTCATCACTATAAAACAAGTAAAAAGTTGGACCAGTTTGTTCAGTTTATAAAATACAATACATGTGGGGCAAATTAATGGTTTCAGACTGAAGGTTATCTCTAGCAAAGAGTGCTTAATTTTTTGCGCTACTCCACAGTTGTCCTTTACTCTGCATCAGAACTGAAGACAGAACTACAGTAAAGTTAAATGTTTCATATTAACTAGCTTATAGAGTAGGTGCTGGCTAACATTTGTCACAGTTGCCCTTAGGAGACATTTGTATCAACAACCTCACTTTAACCTCACTTTGGAGTGGCACTTAAAGCCTTTTCACAGATTTTTGTTGACATGATCTGCTGTATTAGTTAGATAAAAGATGTTCAATGAATAATATAAATAATTTGGAAAAATCAGAATTTTGTGAACTTCATGTTTGTTCTTTTTTTTGGTATTCTAAATCAGTTTGGGTTCATTTCAAGCTGTAAAAGCTTGAAATTATTTGAATAAGCTAGCTGCTCGGTTTCAAGGGCTCAGTGTGACTCTAAAGAGTTTCACTGCATTTCCTGTTTTGCACACATGCTATTGGACCCCTATTGACCCCACACATCCAACCCATACCTCCAGCCTTCTGTGGATTGTGTAGGTACCCTGGTGTTTCATTGTTCCCATTAAGTACAATGCACACAGCAGATAAATACATGACAGCTTTATTATGTGTGTCTATTCTGTGAAGATGCAGAAACAGACCAATATTCAAGTGCTGCTATAACATTACCTGTTCTCAAGGTTTCTATCTGTCAATTAGCTTGTAGATATTTGATCAAAAACACAACTTTATTTAGGAATATGTACTACGTGAGCATAATATAAACTAAAATAATAAAGATCTTGGAAGTAAGATTTTGACAAAAGGCACTCTAACAAGATGGCCCAACCATTGGTCATATTGTACTATATTAGTGCAAATTCTCTGACAAATGTGCAATTAATTGAATTACCAAAACGGAATGACATGCAATTAACCCCAGATTTTTGGGACTGAAGCATAAGGAAGGTTTTGGATTGCAAGAAAGGTTCCACTTTTCACAACTGATGATCCTTAAAATTTCACCAAGCAACATTTACATCCTACAGACTTCTCAACTACTATGTTTCTCTACATCGGATTATCTCAATAGTATAAAAAGATACTACTTTACACAGTCTATTCAAGCTAGTCGCCTGACCTAGAGTCAACTGATCATTTGTTCACTGCTGAAGACCAGGCCAAGTGTCTGCTGATTTGTGTAGGTCACTGACTTCAGACAGTTATTGACAGTGGTGGAACATTCCTGATTACATTTAGTTAAGTACTAGAGTACTTAAAGACAATTTCGATGTAGTTGACCTTAACTTGATAACTTCCACGATCTGATAATAACTTTTACTCTGCTACATTTTAGAGGCAAATACTGTATGTTTTAATCCATTACATTTATCTGACAGCTATATGTACTCTACAGATACACATTTTACATAAAAAGCATATGACGAGCTTATAAAATTTGATGCTTTCTTAGGGATCAAACTAAGGTAACATTGTATGAACTGGTTCAAATTAATTCCATCTGAACCAGCTGCTTACAGAGGCAGTAAAGTAATAATATATAAAGTGATGATATGACACAATGTTCTAGCATGCTCCCCAGCATGAGAAGCATCTAACAATTCTAATGAGTGCTGCACATATCATTTTGATACATTAAGCACTGTACATTTACTTAACAATATTTATTTGCTTTCACTTAGGAACATTTTTGAACATGGGACTTATCTTGTAAACTTTTCTTGCATTTTTACATTGTGGGACTACTTTCAAAAAGGGTCTGAATACTTCTTTTAATTTTTTTATCTTTTTATTTCATTTATTTAAAGGGACACTCCAGCAATTAAGAATTGCACTTCATTAAAGCCCTACTTTTCCCATAATGCTACTCAATAGCATCTTTCATTAGACCCTGCCTGTAACGCAAGATTTGTATTAAAAAATTTGTAGTCTGCAATGCCCAAGCTAAGATAGCTCAGATAACATCAGTATGAAATTATCAGGGTTTTTTACTCAGACTTGTTCCAGAGCAACAGAAGATATTAAATAACTGTTTTGACAGGATGAGTATGACTCCACAGGCTGAGTAAACTAAACAAGATGTGTAAAATTGGTAGTCTGTCCTTTCAAGTTTATGCACAATTACTCTCTGCCCCCTAAAGTTTTCAACTACTTGGGCTACAATCATTGCTCATCGCCTGTGGATGTAATCAAATTAAAGCTGAAAACCAGCACTTTATCTTTCAAAAATTAACCTACAATCTTAGGAAGCATGCTAATAAGGTTACGATATTTCAAAATGTCTAAGATAATTATATATGATGAGATGATACTTTTCATTCATTTTATGAATTTAAGTGGTGAAACAGGAACTCATGATTACAGCTCTGATGCTGAAACTTAAAAAACGTATCTACGTTTACCGAGGCAATGATTAAAAATTGTGGATTTCAATAAAATGCACCATGACTTTTTACAGAGACCTGCTTCATTTACAGTGTGTATGTCAACAACAGTCTACGTGTTGTGTTTGATGTAATGTTGATAGAACGGGGAGCTTGTACGGCTGGTGGAGCGGCAGCAGTGCCAGAACGCAGTCAGACAGTGAACTGTGGCTGTTAAATGTTAATGTGCTATTAAATGCACTGCAAATTATACAGAAACCCTCGGCCGCTGACACAGGGGAGAAAGCGAGAGAACAGATTTACAGCTTCATGGCAGCACGCTGAACTTCATAAAACATATTATGTTTGAAAATGAAAAGCAGGGTTCGTCATCACAGCACTACAGTGGGTGCATGAGGAGGAAAAAGGGAAGGCCAATTCCATCTGACCCCTCCCTGACACACACACACACACACACACACACACACACACACACACACACACACACACACACACACACACACACACAATTTATTTGTCAGTGAAACCAAATTTTAAACATATCTAATCCCGAATTTAAGCCGGGCAGTGTACTTTAGACAATTAAATTTAGTGTGTTTAAATGACATGGACTGCTGAATTTGACTTTGATTGTTGCAAAAATTTTAATTAAGTAATTTTTTAGAGTAAAGTACGCATTATGCACAATTGCCCATTTCAGAATAATATATATTATATTATTGGATTATAATTTTTGATGCATGAATGTGTACATCAGTTTAATGTCGCAGCTGGTAAAAATTGAGCTACTTTTAACTGGTTTATATACTGTTGCTTATCTTAATTATATATATATACATTCATGTGAATTGGAAAGTGGTCTCAGACTTTTGGACCCCACTATATATATAAAAAATAAAAAAATAAATAAAAATATCTCCCTCTCACCCACACGTGGAAGAGGGTGGTGTGTGTCTGGTCCTCTAACAGGGAGGCCTGGGAGATTGAGGGTTCTTCAGTGTACGCTGTCCCAGCTTGCATCTTACACTCTGCTACTATGTGCTGGACCTGTTTTAGGGGCATCTTTGCACAGCCTGCTCCTTGGGTCCTATCTACAGTGGTAGACCCCTGCCCCAATGGGTCTGGTGCTTAGGACCTGTTGTTGTGCTGCCATGATCAGAGCCTCTGTGCTGTCCTTCAGGCCAGCCTTTTCTAGCCACTGGTAGGATTTCTTGATGTCAGCAACTTCGGCTATCTACTGATGATACATCCCATGGAGGAGCTTGTTCTTCCACAATATTTTCTCTTCCTCCTCATCACCGTCTGTCTTGTTTTGCTTAAGGCACTTTCTTAGCAGTTCACCCCAGGGAGGCATCGTTCTGACGTATTCATGGATGCTCCTTGTTTCATCCTGGATCATGGCTCTGACATTCACTAATCCTTGCCCTCCTCCCTTTCATTGTTCATAGAATCTCAGGTTGCTGGACTTTGGGTGGAACCCTCTGTGCATTGCCGGGAGTTTGCGTGTCTTGACCGCAGTGGCGTCTATCTCCTGCTGTGACCAATTTACTATTCCAACTGGGAGTAGTCTGATGACTGGTAGGGCATACATGTTGATAGCCTAGGTCTTATTCCTACCACTGAGCTGTCTTCGCAGAACCTGTCTTACCCTCTGGAGGTGTTTGGTTGTGGCGGACCTCCTTGCATCCTAATCATGGCTCCCATTGGCCTGTGGGATACCCAGGTACTTTTAGCTGTCCTATGTGTCCTGCCTTCTGGTAACTCCACCCCTTCAGTCCCAATCACCTTCCCTCTCTTTGCCACATTAATCCAGTCTGAATGATATCCTGATGCCCTCACTGTAGATTCTGGTGAGGTGGATTAGTAAATCAATGTCTCGTTCACTCCTGGCATACAGCTTAATGTGATCCATGTATTAGAAGTGGCTAATGGTCAATCCATCTCTGAATCTGTATCCTTATCCACTCTTTGCAATGATCTGCCTTTGTGAGGTTAACTGGTTCTTATTTTGGTAGGGTTGCTGTGTTCCACTCTTGGGTCCACCAGCCACTTGGCATTGGTGTTGTTTGATGCCTCTTTCTCCCATATGTCATTCCAGTATTGCTCAGTCTGTTTTATATATTCTCTTGGCCTCTGCTTCTTTGTTGTATCTCTTCAGCCTAGCAGCCAGAGCTGTGAGTCTTTTTTTTGCAGTCTCTAGAGTCTCATTTATGGACCTCTTGTTGTACTTTTTTTTCCATCCAGGACCTGTCTCTCACGACACCCCACTGCACCTCTGTTAGCCAAGTGACATCCCTCCAGGCTTTCTTGAACTTGGCTTCCAACCTTCTTCTCCATGGGAAACACTCTCTGCATGTTGCTTTCTTGATCTTATACCCAAGTATCTCTCGGATTACTTTTGCAGTGGCATATTCGAGTTCATTGGTTTCTGTGAAGGTGGTTGTGGGTATAGTGAGTAGAGCTGTGTTAACATTTGCCAGTGTCTCTTCCAACAGGACTTTGTCAGTGAGCTGGGAGAGTTGCATCCAGGGCTTGACGCGTTTAGTCTGACCACAGTTTTCATCCACATTTTCATTGCACAGCTCTTATGCAACACATATTTTTCCAAAAGTCACTTGCCGTATCTGGTATTCTTGAAAATGTAAGACAAAGGTCTGAAGGTTCGAACAGTGTGGCTGCACAGCTTGAATATGTAATGACCAACCGGCCTATCAGTGAGGTCCAGAAGGTTAAAGGAAAATGTTTGATATACTGTCAGAGAGTGAGATGAGAGCATCATTATCAATCTCATCTCTGTGTTTTAAGTAAAAAACTGGAGTCAGGATATGGTTAGCGTAGCTTAACATAAAGACTGGAGGCATGGGGAAACAGCTAGTCTGGCTATGTCCAAAGTGGAAATAAAAAACAACTATCAACACTTCTAAAACTCACTAACTCAACACATTGTATTTCATTTGGTTGAACAATACACAAACAGAAATATAGTGTTAATGCTGCTCAGTCTCACTTTCAGAAACCAAGCAAATAAGGGTATTTCCCCCAATTTTGAACTACGCTCACTGAACACTTTATTACGAACACCTGTACACCTGCTTATTCATGCAATTATCCAAACAGCAAATCATATGGCAGCAGCATAATGCATAAAATCATCCAGATAGAGGTCAGGGGCTAGATTTAATGTTCACATATAACATCAGAACGGGGAAAAAATGTGATTCCAGTGACTTTTGGTGTTGGAGCCAGATGGGAGGTAGGCAGAAAAGCATCACAGAATGAACAACACCTCCAACCTTGAGGCAGATGGGCTACAACAGCAGAAGACCATGTCAGATTCCTCTCCTGTCAGCCAAGAACAGAAATCTGAGGCTGCAGTTGGCACAGGCCCACCAAAACAGTTGAAGACTGGAAACACATAGCCTGGTCTGATTAATCTAGATTTCTGCTGAGGGATACAAATGATATGGTCAGAATTTAGTGTCAACAGCATGAATCCATGGACCCAACCTGCCGTGTGTCAACAGTCTAGGCTAGAGGTTGTGTGTATGGTGTGGGGAATGTTTCTTTGTCACACTTTGGGCCCCAAAATACCAATAAATCAGCATTTTAATGCCACAACCTGAATGCTTGTGCAGCTGACAAATCTGCAGAATCAGAAAATTATGTGATACAATCATGTTAACATGGACCAGAATCTAAGAGAAAAATTTCCAACATCTTGTGGAATCCATACCACAAAGAATTGAGGCTGTTGTGAAAGCAAAGATAGGCTCTACCCAGTATTTGTATGGTGTTCCTAATAAAGTGCTCGGTGAGTGTATCGTCACTTTATCACCTTTACCATTACCTTTTTCAGTGTGAGGAATGGCAAACATGTCATACAACCCCAAATGAGTAAGAAGATTTATGTGTAAGTGGACAAACAAAAGTCTGTCCTCATAATAATAAATCCAGGTCACACACATTGAAGTGTAAGAGCTTAAACATCTGTTAAAATCACTGCATCAATGGCACAGACTCATGCAATCTGATTCAAGAAAAATGGGCAAAACAATTCATCGCACAGAATAGGTGTAAACAATCATTTACTATTTTACACACAAATTGAATGAACCTTAGTGTGTATAGGTCTAGGTTCTGCACACCCACAGAGGTGTTTTTACTGTTGTTGTACCTGTTAATGTTATGAAAACAAAGAGTTTGATGGCTTCAACCGAACAATTGCTCACTTTAACCTGAGTGGAGGTTAAATCGACAAAAACAACTGAACACACCTGCATGGTTGGACACACTGTCTTTAAAAACTGGAGTTGCACAACACTCTTGTCATTTCAGCCAAACTGCAATTAGAATTCTCCTCAGTCTATGTGTAAAGAAATGTACACTATAATTATGTTGCAGCTATTGTGCATAATTTTCCATTTTTCACAGGAAGATAAAACCATTTTGTTCTGCTCCAGTGGCAGCAGTCGCCCAACCCTGTCTCAGAGATTTTACTTTCATACACTGCTAAACTTTTTTCCAAGTTATGTTGTGGTGGCCACGTAACCACTGGCTGGGTTATGTTCAGAGGTAAGGTTTGTTTGTTCGGTTTAGTTTTTTGTTTTTTTGGTTTTTTTTTCGAATGAATGAAGCACTACATTTATTAACGGCAGTGAAGTCATCAGGAGGTGGTTGGGTTAGATGACAGCCATATAAAGTGTAGGACTGTCACCAACGGCTGTGGTCACATCCAGAGTCCCTTCTGTTAGTTTTAGGCAACAAGAGCACTTTGGTTAAGGCCAGGGAAGCATGTAAACAAACATAAACATGTTATCTCTGAAGTTGTTGTGAACTTTTTCTGTATTAAACCAGACCACGATCTTTCCCTAACCATAACCAAGTGCTGTGAGTGCCTAAACATAACCATTAAAAAGTTTAATAATGCTGTAGACACTACAAGTGGTTGTTGTACTGCAATATATATTTTGGTGGAAAACAAATCCATTGTCTGGGAACATTGTAACCCACTGATATGTTCAGTATCAACATATATATATATATATATATATATACGTAAATTAAAAACATATCCTCATTATGTTAATAGAAAACATTTAATCTGCTCGTGATTATGTTTCCCTAAAAACGTTTTTGCTTTTGTAAATTAGTTGTACATAAACATAATATCTAGGGCACAGGGTTTAGCTGACTGATATTTCAGGTCCTCATGTATGTACTGTTATTAACTTAAGAGATTTAGGCTATGTCCCTTTAGAACATTAAACATTTTTGGGGGGCCCATCTTGCTCTTAAGTTTGTATTTCACTCAGAAAGTGGAAGCTAGTTAGCCTAGCTTGTTAACATTTACAGTGATTCCCAATAGACAACACTTGCTGAGTCACTGGCAGGTCCTTTACACTCAGTGCTGTGTTCTTGTGGCTTTGTACAAAGGAAGATTAAGCCTTCTTGTATGGGTCCAGATGGCCACAGCAAATGATCAGGGCAAATGATCAAAACTAACAGCAGTGGGTAGTCCTGTAACTTTAGGACTCTGTATGTTACTCCTGGTAATATCACGTCGTATTTGACATGGTATTACAAATGTGCTGTTGGAACTGAAGAAATATTGCATGGATCAAATTCCAGTATGGATATTGTCAGCTATAACCAAAATTTCAGACCCCCTTGGAAGTCAAATACAATAACTACTGTCTATGCAGAAAAATAAAGGAAACATTTTTTGGCCACTTGCGAGTAGTGGAAACACGTCGTGAACATGTTGTTTGATCAACACATTGAAATGTCATCATCTTTAAATGATATGGCGACTCTGTTAGCAAACAGTTGCCTATTTACACATCCAACATTTATGGAGCAACATTATCAACATTATCATTCATTTCAATTCAATTCATTTGTGTCCGCCTGATGAACGCAAGTCCAATATTCACTTTCCTTTTAGCACTGTTTTTGCCCTCCAATGTGGTCTCCACCAGCTCCTGAAGGAAATATTTGACTCTTTAGCTGCTAAATGCTCCAGTATGTTCACCAGCTGGTCTCTGACTGTGTCTGTCTGCTCTTTGCTACTGAGCAGATAGTGAACAGTGGATTTTTAGAGCTTTTCCTGAAAACAGCTGATGGCCGAAAATGACACTATAAAGGCAGTGAGGGTGAACTTAAACAGTAAAGTTGCGGAGTGGACAGCTAGACAATGTGCTGAAACTCACTATAAAAAAGCAGAGCAGACCTGGAAAACATATGTGATAATTCTCTGTACGTTCATCACTGCCTGAGACATCTTTCTCATTGTCCCCTTGTTTTTAGATTGTCATTTAATACATTGCTGTCGTAAAGTATCAGTTATGGCCACATTTCTTCTTAATTTTGACCAGTTTTTTTTTAACCAATTTTAGTACACAATTCAAAACAAAAACCAAAGAGATATATGCAGATTTTTTTAGCAAAACTTTTTTTTAGCAAAATTTAAAACTTTATTTCAGGTCAACTTAAATGGTTCGTTGACCCCTCCGACCGTCAGACAGACAAGACAGACAAAAAATGGTCACATATCAAAACCTACACATGAATTCAAAGCACAGGTGCTTTATAGACACAAAACAATATTTTTTCACATCGCATTCCATCTCTACATTTTCATGGATACTTTTTGAATAACAATAATTATTCCGCAGTGGAAAACTTAGTTGCAAGTACAAAGAGGGACATTGCTGGTAAAAATGTAATTTTCACATTAAATGATATCCTTGTCAAATGCAGCAGGCAGAAGGGCTGCCAAAGACACCACAGTGAAAAATATAAAGACATTTGGAAGCACCTTGCTGCAAACAAAGAAAATATTTACTTTACGCTTCTGATGCAGCAACATATGGGAACTCCACCATGTAACCATTTTCAATTTCACATCAAAGAACATGTGTTTTGAATTCACATGGGGCTTTTTGCAAAAGCGACAAATCTGAAATGGCTGTAGTTAGTTTTATCCATCAGATTGTTCATATAGCAGCATAGGAAAATAAAGCATTTTGTCAGCTGAACAAAGGACACAGTAAACAGCCGAAAGAAGTGGTGTTGGGTTAAGTGCTGACTGTGCTTGGTTTCCTCCTCTCCTCAGTCTGTTGGCATGCAGCTGGTGTGATTCAGGCAGTTTCAGGTTCCTGTGATTTTAAGCATCCAGCCCAACAACTTGAAACTACCTACATCACACAGCTCTTGTATGAATCTAGTGACTTCTCTCCTGGTAAAGGTGGCAACACCACAGTGGCTTCTGGGATTTCAGACAGGATCAACAGTAGCAACACTCGTCATTAAAAACCAATAGAATAGAAACTGATTTAACAGTGGATTCCAATTTTTCTTAAACAGAATCATGATTAGGTTAAAACTCTTCAGTAAAACTAATCCTGAGAATGATCTCTGAAACTAACACGAGCACTTGACACTGAAACTCTCAACATGCCCTGACAAGACCTGACAAAACAAAGTACTGTATGTTGTGTGGCGTGTCTGACTCCCCCCAGTATAACCTGGCCTGCAATGAATATTCTTTTTTTTTTTATTTACTGTAACCATGATCTTTGTTTTAGTTGCCTAACCTTAGCCATAGATTTCATTGTTCGTGGCAGGATCTGCCATTCCCACACTGGATTAAATTAACCTACTTTGGCACGAGGGATTGGCTCGAAACAATGCAGCATGTAATCCAGTGTTACTGTGTTTATTTCGATCTCCTTGACACCAGCCTTACTGTTTACTGTTCACTCTCCTACAGGCGTTTCAGTGCTGGATGATCAAAAATGTGCCTACAAAACAAGTTAACAGTCGTTGTGTTAATTTCGTTATCAGCAGATGAGTTTGGAGTATGTCAGGTAGTATCGGAGCTGAGCTGCTAGATAGAAAGCTGGAGGTGACAGGTAACACAGCTCTGACTCCTTAACAAGGCAACCAACTGTTGTGTTGAAAACTACTCACACCGTGTGAAGCATGAAAACAGAGGAGGCATTTTTTAGGTTGAACAAAATTGAGTTGAACAAATGAGTAGTGCTTCTCGTGAGGACAGTCTCAAAACTCTGACAATATAAAAGACAAAAGGCTCTGTGTGCTTTAAAACTAAACAGAGCTGCTTATCTTATTAGAAGTTTGAAATTGATTAGCAAATTTCATAACATTTTGCCTATTAAATTATACGATTTTTTTGATTACTGAGATATGTCATTGATTTTTTTTTTTGGCTCACTTTCAGTTTGACCTCCAAATAAAGTGGTTAAGATCATCTTGCTAAACTATTGCCTTATTTACAACATGTATAATCATCTGACATTTGCAACGATGAACTTAGTGAGTATTCGCCCAGAACTCAACAGGAACTCCACTTCTTTCTGTTATTTCCCTCCAGTCTCTCTCCTTTTACCTCTCGTCTCTGTACATTTATGGAGCAGATTCAAAAGTCATGGGATACACCAAATTTTTTGTTCCAGTTGAAACATTTTGAACTCGTGCAGATGAATCTTTGCATCAATTTGCAGCGCCCTGGGCGACTTTGCATCTACTCTCATCTTTCCATTGACTTTGATGCGGTCACAACACCACTAAAATTTGCTTTGCATTCTCTCTGAACACACAAGGCGGATGTGAAGTTAACAGGCACAGGAACATGTGAGCAAAATTAAGGAAATTTGTTGCTGTTTATTGTTCTAAATGTTTATGACTTTACAGAACAATTTCGCACAAACTCTTTGCAGAGTTAGGTTCTTTCATTGCTTTCACTTTTATCTCCAAAACTATTCTCCACAGCTAGCCTGGCCTGTTTTTCATATTCTGTTTTGCATCCAGTTCACATTTGTGGTAAAGAATAAAAACACCTAAAGAAACCAGACTATGTGCCAAGAATCATCTGAAAGACAGACAAATGCAAATCCCTTTTAACTGAATTGCAGTTTAACCGTCATGCCAGTACAAAAACTCACTTAAGATTTTTATTTGCCATTGGTCGAGACTTTGCAGCATTGCCTTCCTCTGTTTATAATCAAATGATTAGAGTGCATGTGACTGATTCCAGCAGCAGGAGGTCAGACTACTGCTGTAAATCACATCTAATAAGTAAAATCCCTTCAGCCCCAGGTTCCTGCTTGGCTTAATGAATATCCAACTGTGTGACCCTGATGCGAAAAGGAGTTTGGAAACCTCTCAAGTTGTTCTGCCATCATCTGAAGCAGCAAGATGATGACACATGATAAACTTTGTTAGGAAACAGAGACAGCCTGAGGTAAGCTGGCACGTGGGTTAAATAGAGGAATTTAATTTAGGAATGATATCAGGGGATGGAGTCGTAGATGAGGATACCTGTGAAAAGGAAAAAAAAAGTCATATCTGTTCAGTCTCGGAGAACCAACCATTTGCATTCTAAAGACAAAGCTGACCATCAAAAGCAAATGAGACAGACAGGAAGGATGACAAAGGAGGCAGTTTTTTCCAGGAGGCACAATCCTTCTTTGGAGCATCTTTTGTTGACCACCAATGGGCAATAAGGGGCAATAAAGCAATATGTAGTAATATACACCACTGGTCCAACCACCTCCTCCATTTCCTTCAACCACCAATAAACTAGTTGGTCAATTACCCATGTGGTAAAAGTGAAGGTGGGAGCGAGAGACAGACAGGAAAAAGAAAGGCATACCAGAGAGGCAGACAGGGCCGATATGAAGCGGGAGGCAGTGTGGCGCTGCATCTTTGTTCTTCCATTTTGTCTCCTTGTTTGTTTCCTTCTGTTTTCTCCTGCCTGTATGAGTCAGTATTTGTATAATCTTTGTATTTTGCTCTATTTTCTCTTCACTGAATTACAGTCAGCGCTGCTTCCCTCAACTCCAGTGTCTTTTCTTTTCCTCCTCTCCTCTTCTAACAAACGGATAGCAGCTGGCTATATCAGCAGCAGAGGAAGTTCAGCCATGTGTTCCTGATCAAAGCTCCACATTGAAGCCCTGTGGGTCGCTTCTCATGCTACATAATGATTCAGTGTTGCTTTTAGCCTGCAATCAAACAGAGTGATGGTCAGGTTGAGGAACATAGCTCTATTGCTGACTCACTATCTTGTCCCAACATGAGAAATTTTCAACTGCAGCCTGATTTTATAAACTTATCATATATTTTTGTACATCTAATACCCCCAACAACACATCTCTACTTTGTAAGCCAATTAGATATGTACTGTAAGAAGATACTCCACTCTCCAGCCAGTGTCTTGAACGCCAACCCTATATCAGTCAGGAAACAGGACAATAGTTATTTAGTGTGTCTGTAGAGAGAAGTCTAGAGACTACAGGAGCCATTTACCACAGCTCTATCAGTGCATCTGATACTGATGATACTACTAGAGCCTAATGTCACGGTGAATTTGTACTACAGAATGCTATGTGATGCTTTATGCAGGAGTAAAACACAGACCTTGTGGATGCAACCAAGCAGTTTCTGACACTGAAATAACTGTTATCAGTGTTCCTGCTACTACTGTCACTAGTACTAGTGGTGCAATTACTACTACAACTGATACTACTACTGTAATCCTTTCAAGAATCAGAAATTAATTTGATAGGAAATAGGAAAATAAAGTAAGAATTACTGTGAAAATAACCTGTTCTTCCAAAATATATACAGTACATGTATGTCTGTGCACTGTTTGATCTATGCACTAATTAAAAGACAATGGATTGTGTTTGTGTTTTATCTATGCGTCTCTCTGTCTGAAGGAAGTCTCCTGCACCATCTGTCTCTCTTGCTTTTTGAACTCAAGTGAACAGGAAGTATAACTCATCAAAATTCAGAAATAGAAATTAGAAAGCTCTCACAGGATACATTACATCAGTAAAACCACTAACATGTTTCCCACAGACTGGAGTGACCCAGAAAGCAGGCACAAAAAGCAAAACTAAAAAGCAGAGGAATTCTGATACCCAGTGGCACAAATATGATATGAATGAATCTTGATCCTGTACTACTGTTGGTGATGCTTATTTTACCACGGGTACAACTAATACTAGTCCCGTGTGACTCTACCACTGTGTGACTACTGGTGTACCAGCAACAGTACTGGTGTGATTACTTATACTGTGATGTCATTCCTATTTGTTGTGTTTTCATTGCTGCATTTAGCAAAGAAGGTAACGTAAGCCTTTCCTTTTACATCACTAACGTGTGCCACTAATTGATCTACACACTTCATGTGTTACTTGATATAAATACAAAATAAACTCTTGGAAAAGTCAAAACATAAAACTAATTGTGAAGTTTTTTTCTGATTGTACATCACATTTAAACCGTCTCTGACGCGCAGATGGGTTTATTTTTAGGAAAATTACAGCTGCCGATTTGGACATACAAAAAAGAAAAGATGACAACCATAAATGATAATATATCATAACTATGGAATTTCAGTGTGTTTAAAAGAAGAAGCATCTAACATTACCAGCGCTTTTAAAATATCATAGTAATACACACTATATTTGATTTGAGGAAAGATTTCAGCATCACAAATGATCAAATTATGGAACTTATTTTAAACTTGATATGTCTAACACAGACAGTAGAAGTGAGAGCACTTTATTAAAACAGTGTGTCATGGTAAAAACAGATAGCAGCTTCAGTCATGCAGACAGGAGAGCAGCCTTACAGAGTTTACACACAAATCATTATGTTTCATTTAAAAAAAAAAAAATTACAAATAGGGAAAATTTAGATCTTCACTTAAAAGCTGTAGACAGTCATTGAGGCTTCTGGGTCAATACCCTGTGTTTGTTTGTTTGTTTGTTTGTTTGTTTGTTTGTTTGTTTGTTTGCTTGCTTGCTTGCTTGCCTCAGATACCCGGGGGATGTTTACATTCCACAAGTAAAATCTTATACATGATGGGCTATTTCATATGCTGATTCCAGTATTTTTTGGTTATAAATATTTAATTTTGACTACTCTCCTCCAGGGACATTAAATCATTGCCTTTTGCCATTTGACTGGATAATAGATCCAATAAATATTTTTTTATCCTGGAGTCTTGCTATTTTGTATATTTATGTACCTAAGTCTTTTGCCAATGAGTTTCATCATTTAAAATGTACTTATATTTGTTCTGTGATGATACTATTGACAAAAATGTTCACATATGTACTGCTGATCAGTCATTGTAGTATAATTGATCAGAGTGCTAATTAAAAAAACACAATTGTAGCCTACTTTTTAAACAATATAGTAGTTACATGAAATGTATTGAGTTGTCTAAAAGAGCTTACATGCTTTAAAAAGCGCTGTCTGACCCCACTATTTCTAAAACCGCGGCTACAACACTGGTTCCTTGGCACCCTTCGGACTTGAACGAGAGAATAATAAATAAACTAATGATTACAAATCAACACCCATCAACACCCTCCCAAAGTCTGTGGCTTTTTACTTAACAATCTCATGTCGTTATGCAAAGGAAAAAGACACAAACTCACCATCAGATGAAGACAGGCAGACTGAGTCCCCTCTGCTTGGATGGAAATTGAAAATCTAATTCAATTAGATATAAAATGCTTCAGATTTCTATTAGAAATAAAACAAAAGAAAGAGGACAGATGCGCTGGAACACCAGAGAATTAGAAGTGGGAAAGCCATCAAAGCAACACGAGGATTTTTGATTTCCATGGTAATATTTCACAACGATGTCGCGTTAAACTGGACTCACTTCACTGTTATCTCCAAGAAATAATGCAATTTCGGATGTAATAGGTTTAGGTCGTAACTGGCGGCTTATTTTTTGGCTTGACCAACTTACTGATCTCATGCCAGCCAACTAGCAATGCACGTCGAGCCTTGTGTGCAAACTGTGTGTGTGAGCGTCCAAAGTGTGAAAGGTTTGTAAAACTGCAGCTACAACGGGCATTGCACGTTCAGTTCATTGCAACTCACAGCCTCCTTTTCTAGATCCTCTCTGTGTTTTCCAGCTTCATATAATCCGAGCCAGAAGCTCCTCTTCTCAACAAGTCTATCAGACGCTGAGGTAGTGCGCGGGCCCGGAGCTCGAGCAGCAATTTCTTCATCTTCATCATGCGGATCTGCGACCAGATCATTACCTGCCGGTCGGTCAGTTCTAATTCAGCTCCAGGCTGCGCCGTCAGGTCAGGTACATGTTGGCGAGGAACTCATTCTCCAGCGCCAGGGTCTGCTTCGCGGTGCAAGGACAGCGCTTCTTTCTATTTACCCTAGCCGACAGCCGGGCGCCGGTGGCCAGGCGGGACCAGGTGCCTCCAACCGGCCTCATCTGGAGATGATCGGAGGGAGACAGACAGTGGTCACATTTTGATACATTACATGGGATCTTTAATTACTCATAGAAATGGAAGATCTTTAGAAAGAAGAAAGACAAGCTACTTATTATAAAGGAAACTGTCTTCTGCAACGCAGAAGACCAAACAAAAATCCTGCAACTCAATTTTTTTAGGAATTCGATCAAATATTTTTTTTAAAATTTGCATTAGATTTTTGGTTTTCAACATTTAAAAAACTCAACCATGGACATAGCTGCATTCGATCAATAACTGTCTCTTTTCTTCTGTCACACAAACACACACACACGAGCGCGCACGCACACACACACACACACACACACACACACACGCACGGGAAATACGAGTACTACCGCTAAAAACAACAACAACGACATTATAAATATAATATAATGTAATAATAATTATTATAAATTATTATTATTAATATTATTAGTTGTGTTGGTGTTTCGGTAATATTTCAAATCCAGGAGATACTGAAAGCGACTGCGACTGTGTGTGTGTGTGTGTGTGTGTGTGTGTGTGTGTGTGTGTGTGTGTGTGTGTGTGTGTGTGCATGAAAGAGTCTTTGCAGCTCCAGTCTAACTTTTCTTTCTATGTTCTATGTTTATGAGCAGTAGCCTATAAAGAGAATGTTAAAGGTAACATTTTAATTACACTGAAACAGAAACAATGTAATGTAAGTGTTACATTTTATTTTAAAAGCTTTGTATATTATACTATGTACTATAATTGGACAGTTGTAAGCTACGGAAGATGTCAGTGTGATTTTAACTCCATACATCTTACCACCAGCAGTATTCTTGATCATTCTTTTACCGACGAGGGCTGTCGTTCATTTGAAACTCTAACGCTGGATGTGGCATAATCCTGAATACACCCCGACTTGTCGAATAGACTGACGTTGAACAAGGATTTTGAAGAGGGCTTGTTTGCTGAAAAGCGTCAGCACGAGACACAAAAACGACAAACTGACTCCGTTTCGATGTTTAGACATTTCAAGGTGGATAGAGAGCGGAGCTCCTACAACAGAAACGTCTAAAGAATACTGAAGCTGTTTATAAACATTTAAGCTTCTGATCTGAGGAAATGTTTTGCCACTTTGAAACTAGTGAGTGACAAAAATAAAGAAATAAAAACAGTTGGAATGGGAGGTGGGCATGAGAGAAGTACGCTAAGTAAGTAGAAATAACAGAAACTGTCTGTATTCATCCAATTATCCATAGAGCACCACTTGTTGTGGGCAGACATAGCTGCGTTTTTGCACCATCTTCAAAGTCCACAGCGGCCGTAGTTTACTGATATTACAGAACTGCATCTTATGGCCTAAAAAAGTCCAACGGACAGTCAGATGACATTTTCGCGCAGCTGTCTGCAGACTTTTACCATTCTTACAGGCGGTGTTCTCCCTCCTGTGCAGAGTGTGACATCTTTTAATCGCCAAGTCGCCCTGCCTCTTTTATCTTTCCCCAAAAATGCAGAGCAGGATCACAGCTGCTGCTGGGGGCTGAGAGCAGCAGCAGGCAGAAAAGCTAATATCGAACCTCATTTACGTTTCTTTGCATTTTAGACTGAAACCTGTGGTTTAAAAATCATAATTTACAATGACATCCGCCCCATGCCACCCAGTGGATACGCTTGCAACATAGCATCTCTGCTTTCCGTCTCTCAAGCAGTCCATAGGCTGGATTAAAGAAGGCAACTGTACACTATGCATCAGAAAATATTATATTTACATCATTCATTTCACACAGTTTATTGAGCCGCATTTAGCCCGGACAGAAGCAAAAGCATATATGAGTTTTGATTTGCTTCAAGCCTCCACTGGTCACAGTGTTGTCAGGCAGAGGGAGATGCTACTGAATTAATCGAGTATAGTTTGCATTTTATTCATCGACATCTGTGCCTTTTTGAAAAAGAAAGAAAAGGAAAAAAAAACAGCTGTAAGAATAACACACAATTTTTTCTTTTAAATTTTTTCTCCTTACTCATCCGTGAAGGGTTTTCAGCTTTAATAACTTGCAAAATACTTCTCAGCCCTGACTGTGAGAAATGCACTCAGTCATTGAAATAGGACAATATGCAATAGACAACAAGTAGGGAGTACAGGCGCATCTCAGTCGGTTAAAAAAAAAAGCACAGAAAGCTGAATATAAACTATAGGTCGAATTGTAGTGAACCAGCAAAATTCAAAATAAAAAAAATGATTGGGCCTTTAAGTAGAACACAAACAGAATGCTCATTAGCGTCTCTGTGATAATCAGCAGCTGCGCTGTATAGAGACAGGCGATTAGAGAGATACAGATCTGAAGAGAAAATCAGGGTTTTAGAGTTTCTGCAGTGTGTGTGTGTTGGAGAGAGAGAGAGAGAGACAGAGCGAGAGAGAGCAAAACGGTTTTGTTGTGGATAAAGAGGCAAACGGAAGTAGCTGCAATGTTATGCTTATCACTGCAATCTATTTACTTCTTTGTTGTGTCCAGATCTATATGATGTAATACACGCGTAACCCGCTGTGATAATTGTTAACGTAAGAATTTGTTCCATTCCTTATTTAGCGCCTGCTCTTGAAGAAGAGGCCTCCATTAAATATTGCCCCTGTGTGCCCAAACAGACAGAAACAAAACAAAACAAACAAACACCCCTACATTTGGTTCATGTCAGGAGGGGATACTATAGTTTGTCACCACTCCATGCAGGCCCAGCCGCCTTGCTCGGCCCTTCCTGCCCGGCTGCTGGACAGGGGAAAGGGGCAATTCAACCGTGATGGAGCAATAAATTCATTTCAGGGAGAGAAGGAGAGAAGTGGAGGGTGGGGTTGGGGGGCTGGGGAAATGACTCTCTTTGTCTTAAAGAGCCCGCCATAAAACGAAAGAAAGACAAGTCAGAAAAAGAGTGTGAGGCAGACAGGAAAGAGAGACAGAGGAGTCACCTTGTCTCGCCTCCAGACCACACAGCCTCCGCCTCCGGCTCCTGCCATAGCCGAGCTCCCGGCCTTGCTTCTCTCTGTCCATGCCGTCTGCTACCGCTTCTTCTTTCCTGTTTATGCTTGGTTACACCGTGTCTTTTTTACAGTCCACCTCCATCTGTTGTTTTTGAGTCTCCTCCCATTTGTTTTCATCTATCCTTTTCTTCTTCTATCCATCCCGCCTATCTCTGCTCTCCCATTTAATACTCATCCCCCGCTTCTTTCCTTCTTCTTCATATCTTCCTTCATTCACTTTTTCTTACTCCTTTCACTGTCTTCCCCTTCTGCCTTTGTCATGCCTTATCTTTTCCGCGTACACCCGGTCGCCCTCTCTATTTTTCCACCTTCCTCCTATACCTTGTGTCCGCTGTCCCACGATCAGGCAGTCCTCCTGTGTGCTGCGGCAGCTGCTGTAGCTGTCCCTCCGACTGTTTTGGACCGGGACGAATTACATCCTTCGTTACTCTTTTCCGTTATTTCCTCTTGCCATCTATCAGGGACCATCAACATCACTCCTCTTCCTCTTAGCTCCTCTTCGGCGACGGTGCCATCATCCTGTGGGACCATCGGCAAGGGGTCGCTTTCATCCACGTGAAAGCTCCGAGTATATGAGGTCCGCAGATGTCGCGATGTGTCCACTGGAGAGAAGGTGTGCAGGGCTGCGGTGGGTAATGGAGGAGGAGGATGTGGCGGAGTGTGTGTGTGTGTGTGTGTCTATGTGTGTGTGTTTGGTGTGGGGTGGGGGTGGGGGGTCCTTTTTGTTGGAAACTGCGAAAAGGACACGTGCGTAAGCCCATGCAAGACGTGAATTGGTGCGCTTTGCCCCATTCCGTACCTGTGCCTGTTGGAGGCTGTGAGGCAACGGCTGCATCTCGTGCCCACCTGGCGGTGACTGACACTGAGGTGACCTCGAGCTGGGGTGTAGCTGCTGCTGCTGCTTTTCCTGGCGCATCATCCTCACGCGCACACTCTGAAATGTGCTTAGCCCCATTACACTGGGGCGGCGGCAAGTTACCGGAGCTCTGGTGTTTAGACTACCTGTGTATCTGTGTGTGTGTGTGTGTGTGTGTGTGTGTGTGTGTGTGTGTGTGTGTGTGTGTGTGTGTGTGTGTGTGTGTGTGCGTTACTCTTTGATATTGCTGGGGAAAATCTAAGGGGCCATATTTTCGGTTGATGGGGTAGAGAGAGAGTTTGGCTGGAAACGCTTACTGTTAGGTGGCCAATGGCAGCCTGAGGGTCACGGGCAGGCCACGCCCCCGGCTACTTTTCTTTCTTTCTTTCTTTCTTTCTTTCTCATTTATAATGGGAAATCGACAACAGTCTCCATTAAAACGCCCTCTGGCCATATTTCACCACCGCTTCAAATGAGAATAACGCGTTTTTCAGAGCCTGGAAGCTGGCAGGAGGTCGAGACAGAGATTGAAGCGGCCTGACTCACAAGCTGCATCCAATTACAGACCAGTTCAATGCAGCACTCCGCTGTGGTATTTCCCCTCCGATTCGGTCCATGCATCGCTTTAAGATAGCGGATGCCCGACGAAGTATTTATATGTTCCAGGGGATTGCACGAGGAAAGGCGGCGAATGTAATGACGAGAGAAGTCAAAACGTTGCTTACGGCCCTGTGAAGCAGCGGGAGTTTTGTTTAAATATCAATGAGGAAACATGAGGAAAAAAAATTGTAACTGTGCTGCTGAAGTAAAATGGGCAAAGAACCCCCCGAGCCCCAAGTTTCTGCATGGATGAAAAACCAGAGCGCACGAAATAGCTTCCACTGAAGGATATATAGAAAGGCATTCGTGATTATTATTTTTTTTTTTTTTTGCACGATCGAGCATTACAAACTTGACAGATATACCGCAACTGAACGACGTTTTTCTTTTGTGTGTCTTTGTCACTTATTTGCATAAATTAAATTCAAAGCAAAATTAGAGGTTTATCTTCTTTTTTTACTGAGCATTGTGAATACAAACCAAAACTTTGCCTGAAGCCCACTGAAGGCTTTAAAGCCTCTATATATTGCAAGATATTTGGATTTTACTTCCCATTAAAAGTTCAAATGTATGTGATATTTTTTTTGTCTGAAGCTAAACAAACAAAAACTTAAAAAACAACGACAAAAAAAACAAAAAAACAATCCGATTAACAGTTGTTCTGCAATAAACTTTTCAAGTAATTTTTATATTTTTGCGATAACAGTAGCACAAGAAAACAAAGTTTAAAATGTACTGTTTAATGTTATAAATAGCTGATTAACATTTTAGCCAATATGAAGTGATTTAATGTGAGCACTATCCTAAAGTATGCGTACATGAAAGTATTATAAATTATTATGAACATCAATTTACAGAAAGATTTCAATGAATCGAAGCTAAATATTACTAAGTAATTCATAATCAAAATCAGTTTGTCTGTCAACACAAAAACAGCAGTATGTGTGATCTCTTGTTAACAGAGGTGTAGTGGATGTTAGAATAAACTGCTTAATCGTAATTGTCAGTATCTATGTGTTCTGCTTTTGCAGGAAGTGGTTCACTGAAATACACGCAGCCTGATTACATGTATAGAATGACACTCTCTTAGAGGTGGTAAAAAATGTCTTTGCCTCTGGATTAAGCAATGTCATTAAAGTCGTCCCTGAATAAAGTCAAACAAACAAACAAACAAACAAAAAATACATTCCATTGTCCCTGTGGATGCTGTTCGGGTTTCAAAGTGGAGGATTGGTGCTCTGATTAAAAATATAATGTATTTTGACTAAAAGTGTTTTGCAGGCTCCCCAGTAGAGAAACTGGAAAAACTTAATAATAAGGGTGCAAGACCCAAGTAATGCAAAATTAATGCATGACCCATGATGATTTACTGTATGAATGAAGGCAGGATGTATCACGAATCCCTGTTGGTTTCTATTGAGAAATGATTAAGTCAGTATTTTATAGTTTATGTGATTTAAATAATGCTCAATGGAGTAATAATGGATGAATGTCAATTACAGTTACTTCATACATTCATTTATATAAGAAGTCACAGTCAGATTCCTTTCATTTTTTACCCAATTTTTCATCCTCACTTCCTTACAATGTTATCTGTTGATGTAAGTGTAAACATGTTTGTCCATTCTCCCATGATTTGTCAGCCAGGTTTTTGGCTTTAGTGCACCAAACAAAAAAACAAATATAGTAATAAAAAGAAAGATATAAACTCATGTTACACCCACCATCTTGTAAATGTGACATAAACAAAGACAAATGGGGCATGCAGCAATATGTAAATGCTCGTAACTTGCTACAAGTTTGATCAAAATCACTTCATATATCTATCAGAACTGTTCTGCTTTCAGAGAAGCTGATCACTTTCCTATGTAACTGGGTTACAACTAATATGATGGCATAATTCCTGTATGAAGTAACTGTGAGTTATCAGTTAATTATTGATAATCCTTTAAGCCTTAACTAACCACATACAGTGTACTCATAGTCAGCTCATAGTGACATGATAATTTCTTAATGGTGAGCAACATCATTCCCAATTTATACATCCTGCTTTCATTCCTGCATTAAATCAGGAGTCATACTTTAGTTATATATTATTTAGGCATGTTTTTTGCCTACTTATTTCCAAGAAGTTTAATCATGAGCCAGTTTCAATTGGCTTTAAAAGTGAGGCTGAGGGTTTTGAGAGAAATATAGGTATTTTAATGTCAAACAGGGTCTCTGTTCAGAAGGTAATTGCAATAATTATAAATTTTATTACTGCTGTAGCTGCTATAAATCTATGAAACATGACTTCAGCCACGTTAGCAGCCTCCGTAGACTGTGAAAAGTTAATTTACAATCAAAAACAAACCATCAACAACAGAAAAAGGCCAGAAATTTGACATGGTTGTTATAGTCTAATTTAATTCCAAATTCATGCAGTTTCCTGTCTCCAGTTTGAAATTAACCCTTGTGCTTTGTTGACTGCGCTTTACTTCCTCATTGTTTGGAGTCCACAGACACCAATGTAAGAATCATAATAATAATAATAATAATAATAATTGCAGAATCAATTAATTTATCTCCCTTCACATACACTTTATCATTTTTCTGACTTAATTAAAACCCAAGACATACTGTAGAAAAGTACTGAAGTGGTAACGCTTCCCTTCACCATACATCAGACTTACACATTGAATGATGATAGGAAATTCCCATAAAGCTCTGTTATTACACCACATAAGGAAATATTTCGTGTTTATACTTTATATGGCTTACACATGAACTAATCTGTATTCCTTTTGTTTGCCAAAAAGTCAGGGACAGACAAAGGAATGTGCAGTATGCCATCTTACAGAGTGATGTTACTCATGTTTGAGGTCAGTTAGACTACACAGAGCTCCCTTTTAGAGCTATTACGAACAAACTGTTATAGAACTTTAATGACAGAAATTTCAAGGGATTTGAGAGGAGTAATGCTGTGTTTAAAGCACTGTCCGTGCTTAATCAAGTTGCACAGTGTGATGCCTCATTTTCTGTTGCCTCGCTGACCTCTGAATTAGAGTATGTCATCAGCCCCAAATCATGTTTAGAAACCAAAGTCGTCGTGATTTCGGAGAAGTCACATCAGAAGTTAGTTCCAAATTCATTAACTCCAATGGACCATTAACGTGATCATTAAGACAGCAACTGGTCATCATATTAACACCAGTCCTGGATCAATCTGTATGTAAGTTGCTGTTGCTTCTTGGAAGCCAGACGCCAAAAAGAAAAAAAAAAAAAAAAATCCCACATGTTTTTGGATGACGCAAAACTAAACTGGGTCTCAGCTGCATACAAGTCCCAGATGGATGTTGAGTAAAAATAGGCTGTACATTTCTACGGTCTGTGGATGAGCGCACATATGTTTTCCAGATAGGCCTTTAACGATAATCTTATGTCTATTTTGGCACTGATCGCCCCTTTATCTCCACGACAGTGAGCCAAATTTGTTAGTAAACGGACACTTTTCACTGCCTTACTGAAAAGTTAGTAAATCACCAGATGTCTCACAGGATAGTAATGTGGGTACTTGTAAGAAGGTTAAACGGGAGTTCCCCCGGTGCCTGCAGTCAGCAGAGACTCACCGTGTTTGGACGCTGCAGGCGGGATGACGCAGGACGCACCGCGCTGACCATAATGGATAATTATCTTTTCCTTTTTTCTTATGTCTTTCCCTGGGCATGTTTGAGCTGACTCCAATTCAGTCAGTCACCTTGGTGCCGGTGAAATAACCCCCCCCCCCAGTTTTGACGTTGTGTTCCAATGTTTGTGTGGGAGTGTGTGGATACCGTGGAGAGAGAAGCCTTCTGCTTCCAATGATTTCTCCTCTTCTCTCTCCCTCTCTCTCTTCCACACACATCCCCTCTCTCTATCCTCCTTTCAAACCCCAACCCTCGTAGCCCGAAAACACACGCTCTCTCTTTCCCACTCTCCCCTTAATTATAAACAGAAGACGAGTTGCCACACACAAACCCTCAACAACAACACACGCACACACATACTTCTGCAAATGGTGGACCCCCTCGCCCTCCCATCCACATCCCCGGAAAAGCTCGTATAACCGGTTGCCATGACAACCGGGCCCCAGCTCGCTATAAAGTTTTACAGCACAGAAAGAGGCCCGAAACTCCCACTGTGCCTCTTTTTTTCTGTGTGTGTGTCACTGGGATGGATAGTGAGGAATAAACGGAACCCATGTCCAAATAGATTGGAATTTTTCTCTTTCTTCGTCTCATGCCTTCAAACAAGTCGCTTGGGAACTGAAACATTTTTCATTAAATGGGGCCAGTCAGCGCATTAGGAGAATTAAAACATATTAATGGAGCTGGATTTACATCCCTTACGGGCACAGACGCACGCGCCCCCGGGTGACCCTGCGCGTCTGAAGGTCGAGGTCGGTTTGGATTAAATGTAATTTCGCTGCTCTCGTAGATCAATAGCATGACCTGCTCCAGCTGCAGGGTCTCCATGGCCACTCGCTGATGCAAAGGCCGTTTTATTACAGTTAAGGGATCCGGTGCTCTCTTGGTATTAAACCTGGGGGAATGTTGGATAAAGTGAACAAAGTGAAGGATAAGCAGAAGCATATTTTCAATATTAGGATAGTCGGTGACACTCAAAGGAACAAAACTGATCAAATCCTTCATCTACTGAAGATACTACAGGCGCGAAACTCGTAATTAAGTGACCATTCTTCGATGCAAGTTTAAATACTTCTGAATGAAACTAATGGTCAAGCAAAGCCTGCTAAATAATGAACAGGCTAATTTTACCTGTCATAATAAACATACCTTTATTCATTCTCATCTGGATTTAATCTGCATATACATTCACTGAACATTACAGATAAGCAGACTTTTAATTCTGTAAGTAAACAAATGAGTCTGGTGGACGAATAATTGGTAACACCACAACACGGTGAGTGGTTAAAAATGAAACGAGGGAGGAACGAATCGGGAACCACCTGATAATTAAGGACTCCTCACTAAGGAGACTAGGTCCAGAATAATTCTGAATCGGTCAGTTGTTTATTTTTTTCACCACATGTTGTGAAGCTGCATGTTAAAAGCTCCTCTGTACTGAAGCCAGATGTCTTCTTCTGGACATATGGTTTGTCTGAGAAAGTCCCAATAGAGGAGATATTTGCTGTTTTGCCAAATATCTATCCTCTTCAATTACACAAGCATCTGGATCAGTCAGCAGGTCTGTTAAGGCATCTCCCACACATTGAGTTCATTCCAGGGCTTTGTTCATTTTCAGCACCTCTGAGCCACATGGTGCTCGGATTCGTGTTTTAAGTGCAGCTGTACACAATAAATTTATGTCTGAAACAAATTTTTTTTAGCTAAATTCATTCACTGAGCAGCTCGAAATGTTTGCCTGAGACACATTATACTGTATACTGTATATGGACAAGAGGCTATTGACTGGTAATATATGGTCTGAAGGATTATTCTCAATTTTTTAGGCTATTTAAGGTTTTGAAATTATCTAAAGTCTTAAATCAATCTGTTACATCTAGCATTTTATTATTTTATCCTGTAGGGATATAAGCAATCATTTATTTTTAAATCTTCAAAGTTATCTGGCGATTAATTCCTCATCTAAAATGATTTGAGGGTTTATAGTTAGATTTTCTGAGATAATCTGAAAATTCAGTCTTTCAGATTACCACACATTTTGTCAGAGAGGCCAGTTTTGCGGTGCATATTAGGTCAATAAGGCTTTATTTTATGCAAACCGATCGGGAGATTTTCAATTCGCTGTCTAAAATGTAAAGCTCCTGCAGTATACATATATGACCAGGAGATGACACTGTGGTGCAAAGAAAGAAATTAAGAGAGAAAAAAAATGTCAATTTAACTAAAAAAACAATAATACAACAATTCTGCAACGAGTCAAATTGCTACATGAACCAATGTGTCATGTTATCTTGCACGACTATTTAAAATCGAGTTTCATGTGCATTCAAGTTATAATCACCAGTTGACTTAATTGTGAAGGTGTCAGTTTTCATCTGTATAATCTAGAACATCACCAGGTAAAGTCACCTTTTATTGAAAACCTGAATGATTATTTTCATGTAGAGTCATTTCCAAGCTCAAATGCATCCAGGAGCCTAATTTAAATTTTTAGGTGAAAGGCTCTTTGTCTGATCGCTTCTGCTTTATTCATTTCCGTCTCTCAGGATGCACCGGGCTCCGGCCTGCAGCTCTTTTACGGTTGTGTATTTCACCGGGTCTTTTATTGCCACCGACAGACAATTAAAGTCTGCTGAACACACGCCTGCTGCCCGTCAGCGGGCTGCGGCTCCATAAAAAGCAGCTTTCTGTGAAAAACGAGCGGCCGTGCCATCACGGGGAGGAAGAGCGGGACTAGATAGAAAACCCACGACGATCAGGGTTTTATTCCGCGCGCTGTAAAATCAGGAACCCAGCGGCGCCCCACCCCACACAGGTCTCATTTGACCTTGGTACTGAGCCAAAGTGCAGCTCCTTTCTCTGCTCTTTTCTCCTGCATCACAAAATGACGGTCAGTGCCAGTACTGAGTAAAAACATGTTCTCCCCTGAAACAATGTCACCAGGGAACAAAGTCACCAAATTAATTCACCATGAGGAGACGGTTTTCCAGTCTGAGGAAAACTGTGAAACAAGATTTGATCGTTGTCTCATTGGCTCCATTCACGCATGGTATTAACACGTGATCTGTATCTGGAAACCTTATCTGAATAATGTTATCTGATCCATGGGTGTTTGCATTTACACCTGGCATTAACATGCGTTTTTCGTTATCCAGATAACGTATCCAGATATGGGATCACATGGTCACACCACGTGTTATAACCTTAACATGGGCTGATCTTGTGGTGACATGACTGCTTGTGAATTCCATATTTGTTCCAAAAAGACTATATCGTAGGACCACCACAGCGGTTCATGTGGTTAATTTGGTTAATGTTAGGGGAAAATCGTGGTCATGGTTAATAAAACCTGAAGGTCTGGTTTCCTGCATCCACCGTCGTGACACGAAGAATCATTACAGTATAGAGGTAATTACTATAAATACTGGGCTATGATAGCCGTACCAAATTTTAAAGCACTCCCTCCAATAGTTGTTGAGACATTTCACAAAAAAAACCCAAAGCCAACTTCCTGGTGGTCCTGAAAAATCTGGAATTCATCAAAAGCAATAAGATTCATCTTGTGGGGAACATGAATGTCTGCACAAAATCCCATGGCAATCTATGCAACAATTGTTGAGATATTTCATGGACATTATTATTGCAGATGCTGCGATTGTTGCATTATGTCTATTATAGCTTTATATAATGTTATTCTGTCATCTTTCATTATCATCTGTACTCATACATACAATATACTGTACAGTGTACAACAGAACTGAGTACACCCCTCTGCTAAAATATCACTAAAATGTTAAATGATTCAAAATTGTACCATCTCACAATAATTGTATCATTTTTCAATGTTGAAGTGTAGGGTATTTGATCTTATGTATAATCAAAAACAAACAGATTAGAAAGATGCATTGAAAATGGGGGCCCCAAAGTACAACCTCAATGCAACAAAATTGAATACACTTGTCACCACTGCAGCAAAAGTCAGTTTACCTGTGATAACTGCAACAAAATTGATTAAGCCTGTGATTTCCAACTGAGGCTAAACGTATGAACAATGTTATAAAATAACCTGTGAACACCGCAGCCTCCTCAGTGTTGGCCTGGGCTGTGTCTAATGCAATATGGTTCTACATGGTAACCTGGCCAGGAATACCACAGTGACTGCAGACTGCCAACTGTGAAACATGGAGGTGGGAGTGTGCTGATGTGGGCCTGCATGAGTGTAAAAGGTGTAAGGGAGATGAAATTTATAGATGGCACTATGAATGCAAGTTTGAGTATCCAAATACTGAATGAAAAGATGTCTGCCAGTCTCAAGAAGCTTGGCAGGAGGGGAATCTGCCAACATGGCAGTGATCCCAAACATACTACAAAAATCACACGAGAGTTTTTAAAGAAGAGCAAAGAGCAGCTGAAAACCACCATCTGTAGACAACAGCAGAACATCTCTCCACATCATCTCTCCTGGTATCATCCATGCCCAGGAGGATCAAAGAGGTTATCCAAAAATATAGGCAGATATTCAAATTACTAAAAAAAATTCAAAAATGAAATCTTACTAATGAAGGGTGTTGTCACTCTTCTTTGCAGTTTCATTATAGTTTAATTTGTCAAACATTTCTGTTTTTCAAATTAATTGGCTTCATTCTTCTTGGGCTTTGGCTAAAGACAATTAAACCTGTATGAAATGGACAGGATTTGCAATTACTTAAAATTTTAGTGATACTGACCAGGGGTGTACTCAGTTTTGTTACATCTGTATATTAAATGGACTGGTACTGCTGCTTTTGGGGGGGGGGGTCAATTCTGTGTTGCATGTTATCCTAATTCCACAGCATTGTTCACTAATTATACTGCATTTATTTTGACGTACAAATTATTGTATGTAGCAACAAATGCTGCGTACCATTCACAACAGACATCAGAATGGGGAAAATGTGATCTCATTGACTTTGACTGTGGCATGATTATTAGTGCCAGATGGCCTGGTTTCAGTATTTCTCAAACTGCTGATGCTCATGGGATTTTCATGCGCAACAGTCTCTACTGTTTAATCAGAATGATGTGAAAAACAAAAAACATCCAGTGAACAGCAGTTCTGTGGATGAAACCACCTTGTTGACTGGGTTGGAACGTGAGAGAGGTCACTTTATTAGGAATAGCATACTAATACTGGGTAGGGTCTCCCTTTGCTCTCAAAATAGCCTCAATATTCCATGGCATGGATTCCACAAGCTGTTGGAAACATTCCTTTGAGATTCTGGTCCATGTTTACGTGACTGAATCACATAATTTCTGCAGATTTGCCAACTGCACATTCATGCTGCCAATCTCCCGTTTTACCGAATCCCAAAGGTGTTCTATTAGATCCAGATCTGGAGACTGGGGAGGCCACTGAAGTACACTGAACTCACTTTCATGTTAATGAAACCAGTTTGAGACTTTTTATTTGTGACATGTTGTATTATTAACCATTAGAAGATGGTAAATTGTGGCCATAAAGGGATACACATGGTCAGCAACAATACTCAGATAGGCTGTGGCATTCAAATGATGATTGATTGGTATTAAGGGGCCCAAAGTGTGTCAAGAAAACATTCCCCACATCATTACACCACCAGCAGCAGCAGCCTGGACTGTTGACACAAGGCAGGTTGAGTCCATGGATTCATGCTGTTGACACCAAATTCTGACCATATCATTTGTATGCCTCAGCAGAAATCCAGATTCATCAGACCAGGCAACATTTTTCCAGTCTTCAAATGTCCAGTTTTGTTTAGCTTGTGCCCACTGCAGCCTCAGATTTCTGTTCTTGGATGACAGGAGTGGAACCCGATGGGGTCTTCTGCTGTTGTAGCCCACCTGCCTCAAGGTTGGAGGTGTTGTTCATTCTGAGATGCTTTTCTGCTCACCTCAGTTTGAAAGAGTGGTTATCTGAGTTAACGTAGCCTTTCTGTGAGCTCCAACCAGTCTGGCCATTTTCCTCTGACCTCTCTCATCAACAAGGTGTTTCCATCCACAGAACTGCCACGCAATGTGTTTTTTTGTTTGTTTTTTGGCACCATTCTGAGTAAACTGTTCTACGTGACAACTGTTCTGCGTAGAGATTGTTCTGCGTGACAATCACAGGACATCAGCAGTTTCAGAAAAATACTCAATCCAGCCCATCTGGCAGCAACAAAAAGTCACTCAAATCACATTTTTTCCCCATTCTGATGTTTGATGTGAACATTAACTGGAGCCATGCTGCCATATGAGTGGCTGATCAGATAATTGCACAGGGGTACAGGTGTTCCCAGTGGGTTTGGGGTTGAGAGCCACAAGTCAGAAAGTGACGAGAGACCCGTCGCTGGTTTGGGTGTTCTCATAGAATTTGAAAAATATAGAATATTGTCAGCCTTATCCTTAAGGTTTCCGACAAACAATTTTATCAACCTAAAGCCTAATAATACGGGTCAGAGTAAGTACAGTGTTTTTGCTCAACAAGCAGTATTGCTCTGTATGGAATGGTCAGATCATTTGTTAAATAATAGATGGCTGCAATAAACTTGCTGTGCCCCTAAGAAATACCCAGTGTCTGTAGACTCTCACAGCTGCTGCAACAGCAGCAGGACTGGTATCTAGCACGGTAAAGTATTCTTTTCCCAGCTCCATTTAGCTACATTTGATTATTAGTTAGCCATGAAAACCATTTTTGAGAGTGAAAGGGATATAGGTTACATTTGTTTTTCCCAACCTGGACTTCCAAGACATAACTCATGCAGAGATGAAGATTCAGGAAATTCATTATATATAACGAGCATGTAGCATGTTAGCCTAGTAACGTTTGCTAATTAGCACTAAACAGAGTACATGATGTTTATATATAATTAATTTACAACAGCAAATAGAATTTGTTTTTGTAAAATGTATTTGTTGTGTGTTAATTCCGACAAGCTTTCCTTGTCTATTAACATAATGAGGATATTTTGTTCATTTACGATTCGGCAAATCACAGATATGTTGATACTGAATTGATCAGTAAAATGTTTACAAAATTTCCGATCTTGCAGTATAATATCCACTTGTAGTGACTACAGCATTATTAAACTTTTTTTTATTCATGTTTTCTGCTTATGTTTAGGCACTCACAGCACTTGGTTAAGGTTAGGGAAAGATTGTGGTCCGGTTTAATACAGAAAATGTTCACAGTGACTTCAGTGACCAAAGTCCTGGTTTTAGTCTAAATTATTGAGATATTTCAGTCTCGACCAATGTGGGGGACTGGCAGTGCCATCTCTGGAGCCATGCTGCTAGTGTGGCAAACCAAAAGTGATCATTGTTGGCTTCTAAAGGTAAAATGTTATTGCAGCCTAGTGCTGTAATGAATTGTTTATAATTATACTAGTGTTCATGAAGGTGTCACTACTCTCTATGCATTCACTGGACCTGATGGAAGAAACAACCCTGCAGTTCTTTTCCATGTTTCCCTAAGAGGCAGTTCATATAAAGAACACTAGATGGAGAAAGAGAGCTAAACACTGAACACTCTAATACTCTTTCTTCCATATGGCAAATATGAATCCATATCAATTAGATTCATATTTTAACACATTGTGTCCTGTCTTGTTTTATGTGCATCTTGAAGTTTCTGTCAAATTTATGTCAGAGTAGTGTCTGGTATGTAATTAAACGACGGTATTGATAGACTGATACATACCGTGGCGGATTTTTAACACTTAAATGCTGGAATGTTACAGCTGCTGGCATTTGAAAAAAAAGATTCTTGTTATCCATGTACTTATCACTTTTCATGTGCTGTTGACTGCCAGCCTCCCAGTTCAACCAGTGCCCACAGATCCTGTCATGCTCAGTTAGTTTCCTTTACTGTAAGTATTATACCATTTATATACAGTATGTGCATTATTTACTGAGTCACTTCCTCAGAAAAAGACCAATTTCTTGATTTCTATATATTTTCTATTTTAACCATTTATGCATATATTCAGAATGGATCAAATGACTAAGACATATTTGGTAAAGGTGCAAACTTAGTTGGTCACTACCTGACTTGAAATACAGTCAATGAACTACAGAAAAAAAAATCTGTAAATAATGTCAGGAGTACACATGAGCTTTAGGTGTCTTCCTGCACTGCAACAGAAAGTATCCTATAAATATGTATATTTGAATGAGACGTTACACATATATATCAAGTGTTTTCAACATCTGATAAAAACCCATGCTCATTTATCAGTTAGTATCTTTATCAGAAGCCTGTTAACTGTTTTGTTTTGGTTTTTTTTGGTTTTTAAAGAAAAACCCTTATGTCTGCTGTCATCTCTACTCCCTCTCAGTATTAGAAAGAAGCATTTCTTGGAACATTTGTTATATCTATGGACACCAGGCTCAGACCTCTGACACTGATATCTCCATATTGTTAACTTGTAACGTCGATAAACAGAATTTAAATGTGTTTTACTGACAAGTAGAATAACTCAAGTTTGGATGAGAAGATCGTCTGAAAAACAAGGTAAAATATATTAGACTATGGTAGACAAAAGAATAATATATTTATCAGTCAGATACCCAGATTATCATATGGCTGGTGGAAAATATGCTCATAGATCCATACCTACAAATATCTATTATTTATTAATTAGGTATTAACTGACCCTTTCTCCTCTTTGTGCACAAATAGAATGACCTCAAACACATTTTGTAAACTTATGCTGTAAAGATGTTGCTAATATTATGTTTACAATCATGAAAAAAGCTAATTCCTCACTCATACTTCTTTTTATTACACAGTGACATAATTTGAAAGGTTCCCCGAATTTAACCAGTATAGTAAATTTCTCAGTCAACTAATGAGGTGCTACAGCCGCCACACAGAGTGGCCCATAATCTCCAGAAACCCACAGGACATCTTGAGCTATCAATTATTGCATTTCATTATTTCAAGGAATTCTTACAATATGACAAAATGTTAAGTGTATGGGGCTGTGTGTGTATTTACTGTAGCTATGTTGATAGTCTTCATGACAGGTAATTTATATTTTTTATGCTGCATATTTTTCACTAAGGTTGATACGTTTTTTTTTTTTTCTGTTATGAGTTTTTAAATAGAATATGTAGTGATAATCTCTGTTGCCCTGACAATATGTCCGTCTACTTTACCAGTCAAATGTTTTAGAACAACCCCATTTTTCCACTATTATTATTATATCAGTATATTTTTTGAAACATAAGCAGTTCAAGTCCAGTGAATAACTTTAAATGGTACAAAGGTAAGTAGTAAACTGCTCAAGGAGTGAAAAATCACGTAAATTTCACTGAAACAGGCCTTTTTCAGGGATTAAGAAATTGGTTAATTTACAGTTTTCCTACAGCAGTAGAAGTAAATGAAGCCTTGAAAGTTGATGCAAATAATTCCCACAGGTGCCCCACTTTAGTTGATTATTTACAAACCCTCTGTCTGTACAATGACAGTGTTGGAACAAACTGTTACTACACCCTCTGATGCACTGGACTGCAGGAAGTAGAACTGTATATTGCTGTCAGAATGGTGAGAAAAAGACAAGTAACAGAGGAAGACAGACTGGTTGGTCAGGCCTTCATCCTACAGCAAGATAAAGATCCAAAACATTGGAAGAACAGAACTAGATGGTGGCTCAGCAGGATGGAAGACCAGCAGAGTCTCCAGACTTAAACCCCACGGAGCTGGTTTGGGATGAACTGGACAGAAGGTGGAAATAAAGCAGCCTACAAGTGCAACACATTTGTGGGAACTTCAGCAAAAGTGTTGGGACAAACTTTCAAAACTATTTTCCATTTTCATTGTAAAAATAATGCCACAAGTGTGTTCGGCTGCTGGATGAGTCAAAAATTTAGATTAAATTTAGGATTTAAGATATTATGATTCCTTGTTTGTTTTGTTTTTTAAAAAACATAATTTATTTGTTCTATGCTTTAATTTCACAGTACACAAAGACATTATACTATATAAATTTCAGTAACAACTGGAAAAATGGAGGGGTTCTAAAACTTTTGACCAGTAGTTTAGAATTTTTAATAAATAAGACCAAAAAAATAATAGGATAAAAATTAGAATAAGAATAAAATAGACGTAAAATAGAAATATTATGTAATAGTGTATATATATCTGTATATATATATATATACAGATATATATATATATATATATGTATATATATACAAGCACATTTTGTAATTTAGACAACTAAAACTATTTGTTAGTTAGGGAAATATTATGGCCGTGGTCAAAAGAAAACAACTTTGACCATTGGAAGAATGAGCACCAGTCTCAGGTGTCAAAGTCAGACACTTTGTACATCCAACCATCCACCCTGATCTAAGAGGTTTTGCGGTGCTGTAACAATGTCCTGCTAACTCTTCCTTTGGTTTTGAAACACTGGCATCATTATACCAACAACATAAAGTGATATTCAAGTGTTTCCTGTGTTTTTTACAGATTATCAATTTGACGTTTGAACTTGTTTCTTGTCTAAAACTGAAATATACATACATGTATAAATAAATATGTTTATACGTATAAATAACTAAATTAATATATAAATAGATGATGGGTGTTCCATCTTAGGTTTCTCGTTATTGTTCATACTTTGAAAAATCATTATCTTTAAACTGTGCCAAGCAGTTTGTGTTCTCGAGACAGCAAAAGACAAAATACCTGAGATGGGCATACATTTTGGACTGGCTTAAATGATTTCCTTATGCAAAATAATATACTGTAGCCTGTAATATTGTGCGTTGGAAGACAAAGACTATAAAAAAATTAAGAAAACAGCAAAGCGCATTATATAGTTTAAAGCTGATATTATTCATTATCATTAAAAGATTGAAGATAGATTTAGTCACTCTCCAGTGAAACCCTTATGTGTTTGACAACCAGCATCAGTGACAGACTAGTGACCAAGCAGTTTTGAACTTATCAAGTTAGTCTGAACATCATAATAACTTTGTATTCCCATCAAACAAACAAGACTGCAGTCCATCTACACTGGAGGCTGAAAATGTTCTGCTAGTTGTGCAGATATGGGTGGTGGTTTTGCTCCTTGAGTGTCAGGTTTCACTAACTGTTATATTTGATTTAAGTGTGTAAAATGTGAATTTTACTGTGATTACCATAATTCTTTCATTCTAATTCCTTTGAAGAATCAGCATCAGAACGTTTTAAAAAGCTACAGATGGACATAGAAAGAAAAGTTAGACTGGAGCTGCAAAGACTCTTTCATGCACACACATACACACACACACACACACACACACACATACACACACACACACACACGCACACATACACATGTCTGCTGATAAACCACCCACGTGGAAATTTTCTCTTCTTTTAACACCGTTTTACAGGAGCAACAACATGGCGGTCCTAGCTGAAAGTGACTGAGAGGTCAGCTGATCCTGCACACATATGCTTCTTATCATCATGCCAACACTGTTGGAGTGTGTGTGTG